>NW_026968355.1:0-101980 GCF_028390025.1 Pseudophryne corroboree
CGGCCCTTAAGGATCCTGCGGTTCGTAAACAAGAAACTACGTTAAAGTCCATTTATGCGACCACAGGTACGCTACTCAGACCTGTCATTGCGTCTGCGTGGGTAAGTAGTGCTATCGAAAAGTGGGCAGACAACTTGTCTTCTGATGTAGATACTCATGATGCTGGGTTATATCAAGGACTCTGCAGCCTACCTTAAGGAAGCTGCGAGAGATATTGGTCTTTTGGGATCTAAGGCCAATGCCACGGCAGTCTTAGCTAGACGAGTGTTGTGGATACACCAATGGAATGCTGATGCCGATTCCAAGAAAAGTATGGAATCTCTACCATATAAAGGTATGGCTTTATTTGGTGACGGCCTTGATAATTTACCGCGGGTAAGTCATGCTTTTTACCTTATGTTCCTCCACAACAAAAGAAAAAGCATCACTATCAGATGCAGTCCTTTCGGCCCAATAAATACAGGAAGGGCCGAGGTTCTTCCTTCCTTGCTACTAGAGGAAGGGGAAGAGGTAAATGATCACCAGCCTTGTCAGGCTCCCAGGAGCAGAAGTCCTCCCAGGCTTCTGCTAATTCAACCGCATGACGTTGGGGCTCATATGCGGGAGTCCGCACCGGTGGGGGCACGTCTCAAACTCTTCAGTCAGTTTTGGGTTCGTTCAGACCTAGACCCATGGGTTTTACAAATAGTATCCCAAGGGTAGAAGCTGGAGTTTCAAGACGTTCCCCCTCGCCGTTTTTTCAAATCGGCCTTACCAGCTTCTCTTCCGGACAGGGAGGTAGTTTGCGACGCAATACAAAAGTTGTGTCAAAATCAAGTTATCGTCAGGGTTCCCCTGTCACAACAGGGAGAAGGCTTTTATTCGAGCCTGTTTGTGGTCCCGAAGCCGGACGGTTTGGTCAGACCAATCCTAAACCTGAAATCCCTAAATTTCTACCTAAAGAAATTCAAATTGAAGATGGAGTCTCTCCGAGCAGTGATCTCCAGTCTGGAGGAAGGGGATTTTATGGTGTCGGTGGACATAAAACATGCCTACTTACATGTTCCCATTTATCCTCCGCATCAGGCTTACCTGAGGTTTGCAATACAGGATTGTCATTACCAATTTCAGACGTTGCCGTTTGGTCTGTCCACGGCTCCGAGGATTTTCACGAAAGTGATGGCGGTGATGATGGTTCTCCTTCGCAAGCAAGGAGTCACGATTACCCCATACTTAGACGATCTCCTGATAAAGGCGAGATCCAGGGACCAGTTGGTGCAAAACGTTGCACTCTCCCTGACAGTTCTTCAGCAACATGGTTGGCTCCTAAATTTGCCAAAATCACAGTTGATGCCGATGACGCAGTTGTCGTTTTTGGGAATATTGGACACAGAACTACAGAGAGTATTTCTTCCAGTGGACAAGGCTCTGGAACTTCAGAGTCTGGTCAAACTAATTCTGAAACCAGCAAGAATGTCAATCCATTAATGCATTCGGTTGCTGGGGAAGATGGTTGCGGCCTAAAAGGCCATTCAGTTTGGCAGGTTCCATGCAGAGTGTTCCAGTGGGACCTGTTGGACAAGTGGTCCAGGTCCCACCTACACCGGAGGATAATCCTGTCTTCCAAGACCAGGATATCACTCCTGTGGTGGCTGCACAGCTCTAACCTCCTAGAGGGGCGCAGGTTCGGGATACAGGACTGAATCCTAGTGACCACGGTTGCAAGCCTCCGAGGCTAGGGGGCAGTCACAATGGGAGAAAACTTCCAAGGAAGATGGTCAAGTCAGGAAACTTGTTTCCACATAAATATTCTGGAGTTAAGGGCCTGTTACAACAGGGGCCGTGCGTGTATCAGGACTTACCGCGGCTACGTTTGACGGCATGGCGGTTGAGCGCAAAATCCTAGCCCGTAAGGGTATTCCCAGTGAAGTCATTCCCACACTTATTCAGGCCAGAAAAGGTAACGTCTAAACATTACCACCGTATTTGGAGAAAATATGTTTCTTGGTGTGAATCCAAGGGGGCTCCTACGGAAGAGTTTCGACTAGGACATTTTCCCCATTTTCTACAAGCAGGTGTGAATGCGGGCCTAAAATAGGGCTCAATTAAGGAACAGATTTCGGCCTTATCGGTTTTATTTCAGAAACAATTGGCCTCCCTTCCAGAAGTTCAGACTTTCGTAAAAGGAATGTTGCACATCCAACCTCCATTTGTGCCTCCAGTGGCACCATGGGATCTTAATGTGGTGTTGCAGGTCCTTCAATCACATTGATTTGAACCTTTACGGAAGGTGGAGTTGAAATTCCTCACTTGGAAAGTGGTCATCCTGTTGGCCTTGGCATCTGCAAGGCGGGTGTCTGAGTTAGCGGCCTTGTCTCACAAGGGCCCTTATATGATCTTCCATAAAAATAGAGCTGAATTGAGGACACGTCAACAATTTCTACCGAAAGTGGTTTCCTCTTTCCACATGAACTAACCTATTGTGGTGCTTGTGGCTACGGACGCCTTTCGCTGAGTCAAAATCTCTGGATGTGGTCAGAGCTTTGAAGATTTATTTCGCCAGAACGGCTCAGATTAGGAAAACAGAGGCTCTGTTTGTCCTGTATGCTCCCAACAAGGTTGGGTGTCCTGCTTCCAAGCAGACCATTGCACGCTGGATCTGTAACACGATTCAGCATGCTCATTCCACGGCTGGATTGCCGTTACCGGAATCGGTGAAAGCCCATTCTACTAGAAAGATGGGCTCGTCCTGGGTGGCTGCCCGGGGGGGCCTCGGCTTTGCAACTTTGCCGAGCAGCTATTTAGTCTGAGTCAAACACATTTGCAAAGTTCTACAAGTTTGACACCTTGGCCGATGAAGACCTTCAGTTGTTCAATCGGTGCTGCAGAGTCATCCGCACTCTCCCGCCCGTTCTAGAGCTTTGGTATAACCCCATGTTTCTATGATGACCCCAGCATCCTCTAGGACGTATGAGAAATAGACGTTATGGTAAGAACTTACCGTTGATAACGTAATTTCTCTTATGTCCACAGGTATCCACAGGATAACATTGGGATATGCCGGAGCGACAGCGGAAATGGCACCAAACAGTCACAAGCTTTCTGGCCTCCCAGGATGCATCGGGGCTTCACCGTATAATCCCGCCCACTCACTCAGTCAAATCAGTTCTTTCCACAGCGATTAGGCAGGAGCATCAGGTAGAAACCTATTTAGGCGATAAGAACACACATGCACACCCTTCCATACAAGAGGGAAGAGGTTTAATGATTGTTAAGATCCTCAAATCAGGTGCGTCAGGGTGGGATCCCTGTGGATACCTGTTTATATAAAAGAAATTACGTTATCCACGGTAAGTTCTTACCATAATGTCTATTTCTCAGGCTGGGTCCACAGGTTATCCACAGGATAACATTGGGATTCCCAAAGCCAGTTTTAGTGGTTGGGACACTCCTGATTACACAGGAGGACCTTTCGCCCGAAGTCTGCATCATGAGAGTCAAAAGTATCCAAGGCATAATGTCTGATGAATGTGTTTATGGAAGACCATGTGGCTGCCTTACAAATCTGTTCTGCTGAAGCACCCTGTTGTGCTGCCCATGAAGGACCTACCTTACGTGTAGAGTGAGCAGAGACATTAGCCGGAGTAGGGAGATCTGCATGAGAATAAGCTTCTGATATTACCATTCGGACCCATCTTGCGAGCGTCTGTTTACTAGTGATGAGCGGGTTCGGTTTTACTCGGTTCTCAAAACGGCATCTTATTGGCTCACCGATGTCACGTGTTTTGGATAGCCAATAAGATGCCGTTTTAAGAACCGAGTAAAACCGAGTAAAACCGAACCCGCTCATCACTACGGTTTACTAGCAGGCCATCCTCTTCTATGAAATCCGTAGAGGATGAAGAGAGAATCTGTTTTTCTGATGGCACTAGTACGATCTATGTAGATTCTTAAAGCTCGGACTACATCCAGCGACGCTTCTCCCGCAGAAAGTCCCGATACCTGAAAAGCTGGGACTACAATCTCTTTATTAAGGTGAAACTTTGACACCACCTTCGGAAGATAACCAGATCTAGTTCTAAGAACTGCTCTGTCTGTAAAAAAACTTAGGAAAGGAGACTTACATGATAATGCTTCTAAATCTGACTCTCTTCTGGCTGACGCCATTGCCAGTAGAAAAAGTACTTTAGCTGTTAACCATTTAAGATCTGCTCTCTTAAGTGGTTCAAACGGAGGTCCCTGGAGGAATTCAAGAACTAAATTCAAATCCCAGGGAGCTGCAGGAGGAACAAATGAAGGTTGAATATGTACCACTCCCTGAAAGAAAGTATGTACATCCTGTAAATCATCAATCTTTCGCTGAAACCATACAGTTAATGCTGATACTTGAACTCTCAAGGAAGCTACTTTCAAACCTTTTTCCAATCCTGCTTGAAGGAAATCCAAAATCCTGGATACTTTAAAAGATCTCGGATTCAAACTTTTTTCAGTACACCAATGAATATAGGCTTGCCATATTCTAATATACACGAGCTGAAGAAGGCTTTCTTGCTCGGAGCATAGTTTGGATTACTTGTTTAAAAAATCCTCTAGCTTTTAGGATAGAGGTTTCAACAGCCACGCCGTCAAAGATAGACGATCCAGATGACTGTGACAACAAGGACCCTGCATTAGCAGATCTGGACGTTGAGGGAGCAGTATTGGTGCTTCCACGGACATTCTCAGTAGATCTGTGTACCAATTACTTCTTAGCCAAGCTGGAGCTATTAGAATTATTGCTCCCTTTGCTTGCTTTATTTTTCTCACTACTCTGGGTAACAGAGATATTGGAGGGAACAGATATGCCAGATTAAATTTCCATTCTACTGACAGTGCATCTACAAGGACCGCTCCGGGATCCTTGGTTCTTGATCCGTACTTCAGAACTTTGTTGTTTAGACGAGACGCCATGAGGTCTATCTCTGGTAGACTCCATCTGTTCGCTATTGTCTGAAACACTTCTGGGTGTAATGCCCATTCGGTTTCCTGAATGATGTGTCGACTGAGAAAATCCGCTTCCCAGTTCAGAACACCTGGGACAAAACACCGCTGACAATGCTGGGAGATTGAGTTCTGCTCATCTTAGAATGGGAGTTACTTCCTCCATCAATCTTTTGCTGTGAGTTCCTCCTTGATGATTGAGGTACGCAACTGCTGTCGCATTGTCTGGCATCTGTTGTCAGGACTTGCCACTCTTTTATCCAAAAGGGTCTCCCCTTGTTTAAATGGTCTGTCTGTAGCCACCACGCTAGAGACCTTTTTACATTTACTGGAAACTTTATCATCTGCTTTTTTATCGTCTGATGATTTCCGTTCCATTTGGTCAGAATAAGGTGCTGTAATGGTCTGGAGTGGAATTGCACATATTTCACCATGTCGAAGGTTGATACCATCAGACCCAACAGTCGCATTGATGCATGGACTGATATTGTCTGGGTGTGCAACGCTTCCTGAGTCATGACCTGCACCTTGACCATCTTTTTCTCTGGTAAGAAAACTCTCTGTAGGTCTGAATCCAATATGGCCCCCAAATGAACCATCCGCTGTAATGGATTCAGAGACTACTTTTCCCAATTTATGAGCCACCCAAGTCTCTGTAGACAAACTATTGTCTGTTGAAGATGGCTCAAAAGTAAATTTTGCAAATGTGCTAAGATTAACAGGTCGTTGAGGTATGGGAATATTCTTATCCCCTGTTTGCGCAGACAAGCTGCCATAACCACCATGATCTTGGTAAACACCCTGGGTGCTGTTGCTAGCCTGAAGGGCAGAGCTTGGAACTGAAAATGTTCCTGGAGGATGGCAAACCTGAGGTAACACTGATGAGACAGTGCTATAGGCACATGTAGGTAAGCATCCCGTACACCCAGAGATACCATGTAATCTCCCGGTTCCATGGCCAACATTATGGAGCGCAACGTCTCCATGTGGAACTTCGGGATCCAAATGTATTTGTTTAACATTTTTAGATTGAGAATTGGTCGATATGACCCACTTGGCTTCTGGATCAGAAATAGATTGGAGTAAAACCCCTGTCCCCTTTGTGATGGAGGTACTGGGACAATCACACCAGACTGCAGTAATTTTTGGACTGCTTCTTGCAGGGCATTGGCCTTCGACTCTATACGAGACGGGCTGGTGCAAAAAAATCTTTGAGGAGGCTGCCTCCTGAATGGGAACCCATTCCCCTGAGATACCACCTTCTGCACCCAAGCATCTGTTGTTGACTGTTGCCATATGTGTGCAAAATGAAGGAGTCGGCCCCCAACCATGGAATCCTCTAGGCGGAGGCCTGTCTCTTCAGGCTGATGGTTTCTGTTCAGGCTTGGAAGCTGGCTTTTTGCTAGCCCACTGCTTCCTACCCCTGGTTTTGAACTGGGGTTGCTTAGACTCCTCTTTAGCTTTCGCTTTACTTTGCCAACGAAATGAGCAAAACTTTAAACCTTTGGACTTAGGGTTATAAATAGCCGGAAATCTGACCTTCTTTGATTCAGCCTCTGATTTTAGGATATCAGAAAATGGTTTCCCAAACAATATATTACCAACGAAAGGCAATGCTTCCAATTCTTTCTTGGATTCCGCATCTGCTTTCCAGGTACGTAGCCAAACTGTTCTGCGAGCGGCTACTGTCAAGGCTGAAGCTTTAGAAGCAACTGTACCCATATCAATTGCTGCTTGTTCTAAGTATTGGGCAGATTGTGTCAAACGGCTTAAAAGGTACTCTTGCTCCGAAGTAGGAGAAGAGATGTCATTTCTAGTTCCTCTATCCATTCGCCCATTGCCTTTGCTACCCAGGCCGAAGCCATAGCAGGTCTTACCACTGCTCCTACTAGAGAAAATAAATGTTTCCAAAAACTATCTACCCTTCTGTCTGTGACATCATTTAGCGAGGTAGATGACAGTGGTAAAGCAGATTTATGCACAATCGCAGAACATGTGCATCTACTTTTGGAGGAACTTCTCTTTTCGAACAATCCGCAGCTGGAAATGGATAATAAGAATTCCATCTTTTTGGAATCTTATATTTCTTACTGGGCGTCGCCCAAGACTCATCCATCATTTCTGTCAGTTCGTCTGACGCTGGGAATTCAGTTTTCACTGATTTTGTTCGTTTAAACACAGGTGCTTTAGATTTTAACACTGTTTTAGCTGGCTCTTCCAAAGAGAGAACAGCCTTCACAGCATCAGTAAGTTCAGCTACATCCTCTGAACTAAAACTCTGCGACTGATCATCATACGGAGTATTTGAATATACTGTATCATCATCTGTTGTATCATCTTATGTAGTCTGCCACATAGACGTATCAGTCTTAGTCTTACCTGCCCCATGGTTGCTTATAGAGGCTACTGGAACCAAGCCGTAGGAAGGGAGCTGCATGTATGGGTTCATAGTGTAATCTAACCCTTGAGGTGGTGCTACCGGAGCTAACCTGTCCGCTATTGAAGACAGAGTCTTTGCGACCATATTCCAAGGTGGCTCTGTTGGTGGTTGAACCAACTCCTGTTTTTTACTTTGCTGAAAAGCAAAACAGTTCGCACACAAGCCCTCATAAGTGACTAATTGATCCACATAAATTACCCCTGTCTTACAAGATAAGGATGTTAGGGAAGTAGGAGTGCTTGATAAATTCTCCTCATCACTTTTGCCGCTCACAGACATGGTAATAATATATTATGTTATGTTATGACTACAGAGGGTCAGAACAGGACTGACATGACACAGAAAAGTCAGCACGCATACTAGCAGTCAGTCACATGTTAAAGCATTAGACATTGCCATATGAGAATACAACCTCCATAACAACTTATACATAAGTAGGAAAATTGTACTTCTGTTTTTAACTGGTTCTTTTCCAACATAACATGCAGAAAACACAGTAATATACAGGTCTCATATGCAATAGGTGCTAAAACTTAACAATGCATACTAAGAAGTAGAAGGAATTTTTAGTACTGTATACCCTGCCTTCAGAGAGCGGGATACAGGGAGACTCACCACACTTCCGTATCCAAGCAAATGCGCTCGCAAGACGCTGAGTGGATTCAGACGCTACTGATGTACACTACCGCTCTTATATAACTGATAACTGACACAGTCGCTCCTGCGGACACGGACGCTCAGTGACTTCCACGTGTATGCAGACGCTAAGGCCTGCGACTCTGTCTAGGCGGGATCTCTAGTGTACACAACCGCAGCGTCTAAGTTGCGACCGAGTACCCTCGTGGTAGCGTCTGAGCCGGAAGTGAGGTCATTCAGTTCATGAAACGAGAGACGTGCGGAAACTGGTCATGAACTCGGAGGAGGGGCGGCCAGGAGAGCGTCTGAATCCCCCTGTTGACTTAAACTGTAAGGATCGTGGCCTCTACATAGGCCTGGCGCCTATGATCCCTAGAGCGTAGCGCTGTCGCACTCAAGATGTTCGGCGCATCAACACACTGTTTGTAGTCTCCACCAAATTCAGCGTAGCTGTGTCCTGACCCCTCTAGTAAGAGGAAGTCCATAGACTCGCCGTCTCCCCATGCTCCGGCCACAGCCTGGTTACGTCTGCTGGACCTGCTGGAACATCCGACACAGACGCCCGTCGAGACAGCACTAATACCCGAAGGTAAGCGTTGTTGCGACCCGGTGAGGAGTTGTTGGAGCGACTCTTTCTAGCATGCGTTTAAGACGCTATTAACAAGTAAGTTTATAAAAATTAAATAATAAAAGCTTGAGGCTATTCTCACAGCAGCTCTGTGACCATGAGGCTTCCTGCCGCACCAAGCAAAAAACTGATCTGACTGAGACAGTGGGTGGGACTATATGGTGAAGGCCCCGATGCATCCTGGGAGGCCAGAAAGATTGTGACCGCGTTGGTGCCATTCCCGCTGTCCCTCAACCATATCCCAATATTATCCTGTGGATAATCCTGTGGACCCAGCCAGAGAAAGTCACAGTTTGTACAATGCAGAGGTTATTACTGACAATAATACTGCACTGGACTAGTTTATATTGCTAAATAGTCAATAGATATAACACTACACAGTAAGAAATGGATGTATATCACAGGGTAATTGTACTATAAAACCCTGACTAAATGCACTCTCTTTCTTAACTATCATGGTCTAAAAAGGCAGGTAGAATACTTAAGTGTCATGTAAAGTCACAGCGCTGACAACCAGGCGGCTTTACATAGGAGGATTTGCCCAAGCAGTCCCAGGAACAGTGAGCTGAGGGATAATGGCGCCGCAGACACTGATAGGGAGTGAGGAAAAGACAGAGATGCAGCTCCAGGGTGGGAACACTTGCTGGAAATGGCGACCTAGGGCTGGGGGAGGGCCTTCAGGTCTAAGCCTTATCCCCTCTGCTGGCAAAACCACCGGGTACTGTGGGCGATATAAAAACCGGTTTAGAGAGAAAACCTGACCTGCGCCCATGCCCTGGTGATCTAGTGGGATCGCCTGTACTGCCAAAGTGTCCACCGCCAGCGTGCACGGCCCGCCTCCCACTGACCGCGCCGGATCGCGATAAAGACAGGGTCCCGCAAGCGGGACCCACTTACCACCTCCCGAAGCGCGGCCACGCGATCCTGGAGAGCCCCAGCCGTGTGTGTCTAACGTGAAGAAAACCGGAGCCTCCGCTGTAGGTACCAGGCAACCAGGGCTCGGGAGTGTACAGCGCCGCTGGGGAGAGCTGGAGCTGCAGCAGTGAATGTCACAAGACATTTACCACCGCTGCTGCCCTTGAAGTCTTCACTTTTTACTTCATAAAAACCTTTTCTCAGGGCTGCTTGGAGCAGCCCCTCTGTTAAGTGCCTGTTACTGCAGCACCAACTTACAAAACTGAGCTCCTGTGCAGGGAGGCGCGGTGATATAGGAGGCGGTGCTGTGCATTCTGGGAACAGTCAAAGCTTTGAGCCTGTTGGTGCCTCGGATCAAGAGCCTACTCTACACCCCATTGTCCAATCCTTGTGGAGCCCAGTGTACCCCGCAGCTGAAATCCTGTTTTCTCATAAATCCTAGAGGATGCTGGGGTCCACTTCATGACCATGGGGTTTATACCAAAGCTCCAGTATGGGCGGGAGAGTGCGGATGACCCTGCAGCACCGATTGACCGAACTTGAGGTCTTCATCGGCCAAGGTGTCAAACTTGTAGAATTTAGCAAATGTGTTTGACCCTGACCAAGTAGCTGCTCGACAAAGTTGCAATGCCGAGACCCCCCGGGCAGCCCCCCAGGAGGAGACCACCTTCCTAGTAGAATGGGCCTTCACTGACTTCGGTAACAGCAATCCAGCTTGCTGAATCGTACCTCTGATCCAGCGTGCAATAGTCTGCTTGGAAGCAGGACACCCAATTTTGTTGGGAGCATACAGGACAAAGACTCTGTTTTCCGTATTCTAGCTGTTCTAGCAACATAAATCTTCAAAGCCCTAACCACATCTAGATACTTTGACTCAGTGAATGTGTCAGGAATTACTGGCACCACAATAGGTTGGTTTATGTGGAAAGATGAAACCACCTCTGGAAGAAAATGTTGACGAGTTCTCAACTCTGCCCTATCTTCATGGAAGATCAGGTAAGGGCTCTTGTGAGATGCCAATGCCAAAAGCATCACCACTTTCCAAATGAGAAACTTCTACTCTATCTCTTGTAGAGGCTCAAACCAATCCGATTGAAGGAACTGCAACACCACATTAAGGTCCCATGGTGCCACTGGAGGCACAAATGGAGGCTGGATGTGCAGAACCCATTTCACGAAGGTCTGAACCTCTCGAAGAGAGGCCAATTGTTTTTGGAAGAACACTGACAAGGCCGAAATCTGGACCTTGATTGATCGTATTCGGAGGCCCGCCTCCACACCAACCTGCAGAAAATGGAGAAAACGTCCCAACTGAAACTCTTCCATAGGAGCCTTCTTGGATTCACACCAAGATACATATTTTCTCCAAATACGGTGGTAATGTTTCAACGTTACTCCTTTCCTGGCCTGAATAAGAGTGGGGATGACTTCCTTGGGAATACCCTTTCGGGCTAGGATTCGCCGCTCAACAGCCATGCCGTCAAACGTAGCCGCGGTAAGTCTTGATACACGCACGGCCCCTGCTGTAACAGGTCCTCGCGAAGAGGAAGAGGATCTTCTATGAGCTACTCCTGAAGATCTGGGCACCAAGCCCTCCTTGGCCAGTCTGCGGCAATGAAGATTGCTCGAACTCCTGTTCTTCTAATGATCCTGAGCCCTTTTGGGATCAGCGGAAGTGGAGGGAAGACATACACTGACCGGAAAACCCACTGGGCCACTAGCGCATCCACCGCTAATGCTTGAGGTTCTCTCGACCTGGAACAATATCTCTGAAGCTTCTTGTTGAGACGAGATGCCATCATGTCTACTTGAGGAACTCCCCAAAGACTTGTCACCTCTGCGAAGACTTCTTGGTGGAGGCCCCACTCTCCTGGATGGAGATCATGTCTGCTGAGGAAGTCTGCTTCCCAGTTGTCTACTCCTGGAATGAAAATTGCTGACAGAGCCTTTAGATGTCTTTCTGCCCAGAGGAGGATCTTCGTCACCTCTGCCATTGCCGCTCTGCTTTTCGTTACACTCTGCCTGTTTATGTACGCGACTGCTGTTACATTGTCCGACTGGATCTGCATGGGATGATCTTGAAGATGTACCGCTTGTTGAAAGCCGTTGTAAATGGCTCTCAATTCCAGCACGTTTATGTGAAGGCAGGCTTCCTGACTAGACCATTTCCCTTGGAAGCTTTCTCCCTGAGTGACAGTTCCCACGCCTCGGAGACTTGGATCCGTGGTCACCAGGAGCCAGTCCTGAATCCCGAATCTGCGTACCTCCAGTAGGTGAGAACTGTGTAATCACCACAGGAGTGAAATCCTAGCTTTTGACGACAGGATTATCTTTCGGTGCATGTGTAGGTGGGAACCCGACCATTTGTCCAACAGGTCCTACTGGAAAACTCTGGCATGGAACCTGCCAAACTGTATGGCCTTGTAGGCCGCCACCATTTTCCCCAACAACCGAATGCACTGATGGATCGACACACTTGTTTCGAAAGGGCTTTCTACGTAATCTCCTGTTGTACTGTCATACTAACCTACAGTTTCTTAGGTCTTTAAATTGCAGACGTTATAGAGAATGAAGATACACAGACATTTTCACCAGAGAATTTTAGTATCATTTAATTTTTCTCCAGACGAAAGATCCGCTATAAATGGGAGATTAACTAGGCTTTTTTAGTGATCACCTGCTGCCCAGGGGCCTGACCGGATCATTCCTCTAGCCAGGGGCAAAACCGGACCGTTCTTCCTGCCAGGGGCAAAACCGGACCCCATGCTCTAGCCCAGAGGCAAAACCATAACGATCCTCTAGCCAGGGGCAAAACCGGACCGATCCTCTAGCCAAGGGGCAAAATTAGACCGATCCTCTAGCCAAGGGACGTAACTGGACCGATCCTCTAGCCAAGGGGCGTAACCAGACCATTCTTCTATCAAGGTGTCTATCCCTCTCTACATGATCTCCACTCTGTATAACAGAGATTGTCTGGATACCTTCTCCAGGACATCTGTACAGAATATCACTCCCCATAATCAATCTGTTTGCTCATGAAGTATGAACTTTTCTATCTATGAGGTCTCTACTTGCAGACATACTAGGAATGGAGTACCTATATTAAGGAATGAAGACCATCCTGTCACATACACTTCCTATTACTCTGCTTTAGAAAATAAGAACTATTAAGAGGTTCCATTTCTTAATTACAGCATGGTCCACTGAATACAGTGACCTCCTATAATGCATTAGTCATCCGTGTGCTGAAGAACAATTTCACGGCCTACTCAAAAAAGGAGACTGGCGTTCTAGGGCAGAGAGCTCAGTTCTCAGCTTGCCTTCTTATTGCCGAGACTCAACACCATGTTAGTTACAGAAAACAAATCCTACCTGACCTCAGTGACATGATAAGAAGACTATGGGATTAATATGGGCTGATGGCTCCTGATGTATGAGATATGCCAGAGAGTGTGGGGAGGAGACTGGTCAGAACTCTGGGCTGGTAACACACAGTGAGATTATGTGAAGGGGAGAGTAGGAGTATAATAGGGGTTGAAGGCTCCTGATGTATGAGATACACCAAAGAGTGTGGGGAGGAGACTGTTCAGATCTCTGGGCTGGTAACACAGTGACATGATGTGAGGAGGAGAGCAGGAGTATAATAGGGGCTGATGGCTCCTGATGTATGAGATACACCAGAGAGTGTGGGGAGGAGACTGGTCAGATCTCTGGGCTGGTAACACACAGACATGATGTGAGGCGGAGAGCTGGAGTATAATAGGGGCTGATGGCTACTGATGTACAATACACCCCAGAGAGTGTGGGGAGGAGACTGGTCAGATCTCTGGGCTGGTAACACACAGTGACACGATGTGAGGGTGAGAGCAGGAGTATAATAGGGGCTGCTGGCCCCTGATGTATGAGATACACCAGAGAGTGTGGGGAGGAGACTGGTCAGATCTCTGGGCTGGTAACACACAGTGACATGATGTGAGGCGGAGAGCTGGAGTATAATAGGGGCTGATGGCTCCTGATGTACAATATATATAGAGAGTGTGGAGAAGAGACTGGTCAGAAGGAAGGAGAATATGTGACACTTTCCTGTAATAAGTGTTTATTACTCACCTGTGCTGATATCTGTAGGGATCTCCTCCTCCTTACACTGCTGATCACCCTTCAGATACGTCTCTTCTTCTTCCTTAGTATCTTCTGTCTCTATATCAGTCACATACGTCTCTTCTTCTCCCTCTGTATCTTCTGCCTTTATATCAGTCACATACGTCTCTTCTTCTCCCTCTATATCTTCTGTCTTTATATCGGTCACATACGTCTCTTCTTCTCGCTCTGTATCTTCTGCCTTCATATCAGTCACATACGTTTCTTCTTCTCCCGCAATATCTTCTGCCTTCATATCAGTCACATACGTCTCTTCTTCTCCCTCTATAGCTTCTGCCTTTATATCAGTCACATATGTCTCTTCTTCTCCCTCTATATCTTCTGCCTTTATATCAGTCACATACGTCTCTTCTTCTCCCTCTATATCTTCTGCCTTTATATCAGTCACATACGTCTCTTCTTCTCCCTCTATATCTTCTGCCTTTATATCAGTCACATACGTCTCTTCTTCTCCCTCTGTATCTTCTGCTTTTATATCAGTCACATACGTCTCCTCTTCTCCATCTATATCTTCTGCCTTTTTATCAGTCACATACGTCTCTTCTTCTCCCTCTGTATCTTCTGCCTTCATATCAGTCACATACGTCTCTTCTTCTCCCTCTATATCTTCTGCCTTTATATCAGTCACATACATCTCTTCTTCTCCCTCTATATCTTCTGCCTTTATATCAGTCACATACG
Source organism: Pseudophryne corroboree (assembly GCF_028390025.1). NCBI lineage: Eukaryota > Metazoa > Chordata > Amphibia > Anura > Myobatrachidae > Pseudophryne > Pseudophryne corroboree. The sequence continues at coordinate 14,418 of NW_026968355.1, forward strand.
TCTCTTCTTCTCCTTCTGTATCTTCTGCCTTTATATCAGTCACATACGTCTCTTCTTCTCCCCCTATATCTTCTGCCTTTATATCAGTCACATACGTCTCTTCTTCTCCCCCTATATCTTCTGCCTTTATATCAGTCACATACGTCTCTTCTTCTCCCTCTGTATCTTCTGCCTTTATATCAGTCACATACGTCTCTTCTTCTCCCTCTATATCTTCTGCCTTTATATCAGTCACATACGTCTCTTCTTCTCCATCTATATCTTCTGCCGTTATATCAGTCACATACGTCTTTTCTTCTCCCTCTATATCTTCTGCCTTTATATCAGTCACATACGTCTCTTCTTCTCCATCTATATCTTCTGCCTTTATATCAGTCACATACGTCTCTTCTTCTCCCTCTGTATCTTCTGCCTTTGTATCAGTCACATATGTCTCTTCTTCTCCCTCTGTATCTTTGATTTTAATATTATTTAATTGGGCTTCACCCTATGTAAACAATACAAATATAATGACACACAGCTCCTCTACACAACATACAGTGACAGTCACTTTGGTTTATTGGGGAGACCCTATAGCCCACCTACCTGATCCTCCTGTGGGATCCTGTGATTCTCCTCTGTACAGTCCTGGGAATACAGAGGACGGGGACATCTCTCTGGGGTATCTCTGTTACTGGGTCCTTCTGTAGGAGACACACAGTGACTGAGTACAGTGTATATATGTGATTATCAGATGATGTGTGTATATAGGGGCCCCCATACCTGCTCTCCCCTGTACAATACATGACAGTCTCCCCTTACCCAGTGATGTGTGGGGCCGGTGATTCTCCATCATCAAGTCCTTGTACAGACCCCTGTGTTCCTCTATACACTCCACCTCCTGCATGGAGACATAGACAGTGACATCCTGACACCTTATAGAAACCTGACACACACTGTGATACAGTCATCACCCAGACACATCCCCTGGTGTTACTGTATAATGCCCCATTCCCAGCAGTCACCTCTCCAGTCATCACCCAGACACATCCCCCGGTGTTACTGTATAATGCCCCATTCCCAGCAGTCACCTCTCCAGTCATCACCCAGACACATCCCCCGGTGTTACTGTATAATGTCCCATTCCCAGCAGTCACCTCTCCAGTCATCACCCAGACACATCCCCTGGTGTTACTGTATAATGTCCCATTCCCAGCAGTCACCTCTCCAGTCATCACCCAGACACATCCCCAGGTGTTACTGTATAATGCCCCATTCCCAGCAGTCACTTCTCCAGTCATCACCCAGACACCCCCCCTGGTGTTACTGTATAATGCCCCATTCCCAGCAGTCACCTCTCCAGTCATCACCCAGACACATCCCCCGGTGTTACTGTATAATGCCCCATTCCCAGCAGTCACCTCTCCAGTCATCACCCAGAAACTTCCTCTGGTGTCACTGTATAATGCCCCATTCCCAACAGTCACCTCTCCAGTCATCACCCAGATACATTCCCTGGTGTTACTGTATAATGTCCTATTTGCAGCAGTCACCTCTTGAGTCATCACCGAGACACACATCCTGGTGTTACTGTATAATGCCCCATTCCCAGCAGTCACTTCTCCAGTCATCACCCAGACACATCCCCCAGTGTTACTGTATAATGCCCCATTCCCAGCAGTCACCTCTCCAGTCATCACCCAGACACATCCCCTGGTGTTACTGTATAATGTCCCATTCCCAGCAGTCACCTCTCCAGTCATCACCCAGACACATACCCCGGTGTTACTGTATAATGTCCCATTCCCAGCAGTCACCTCTCCAGTCATCACCCAGACACATACCCCGGTGTTACTGTATAATGTCCCATTCCCAGCAGTCACCTCTCTAGTCATCACCCAGACACGTCCCCTAATGTTACTGTATAATGTTCCATTCCCAGCGGTCACCTCTCCAGTCATCACCCAGAAACTTCCTCTGGTGTTACTGTATAATGCCCCATTCCCAACAGTCACTTCTCCAGTCATCACCCAGACACCCCCCCTGGTGTTACTGTATAATGTCCCATTCCCCGCAGTCACCTCTCCAGTCATCACCCAGACACATCCCCTGGTGTTACTGTATAATGCCCCATTCCCAGCAGTCACTTCTCCAGTCATCACCCAGACACATTCCCAGGTGTTACTGTATAATGCCCCATTCCCAGCAGTCACTTCTCCAGTCATCACCCAGACACCCCCCCTGGTGTTACTGTATAATGCCCCATTCCCAGCAATCACCTCTCCAGTCATCACCCAGACACATCCACTGGTATTACTGTATAATGTCCCATTCCCAGCAGTCACCTCTCCAGTCATCACCCAGACACATACCCCGGTGTTACTGTATAATGTCCCATTCCCAGCAGTCACCTCTCCAGTCATCACCCAGATACGTCCCCTAATCTTACTGTATAATGTTCCATTCCCAGCGGTCACCTCTCCAGTCATCACCCAGAAACTTCCTCTGGTGTTACTGTATAATGCCCCATTCCCAACAGTCACCTCTCCAGTCATCACCCAGATACATTCCCTGGTGTCACTGTATAATGTCCCATTCCCAGCAGTCACCTCTCCAGTCATCACCCAGACACATTCCCTGGTGTTACTGTATAATGTCCCATTCCCAGCAGTCACCTCTCCAGTCATCACCCAGACACATACCCCGGTGTTACTGTATAATGTTCCATTCCCAGCGGTCACCTCTCCAGTCATCACCCAGAAACTTCCTCTGGTGTTACTGTATAATGCCCCATTCCCAGCAGTCACCTCTCCAGTCATCACCCAGACACATCCCCTGGTGTTACTGTATAATGCCCCATTCCCAGCAGTCACTTCTCCAGTCATCACCCAGACACATACCCCGGTGTTACTGTATAATGTCCCATTCCCAGCAGTCACCTCTCCAGTCATCACCCAGACACGTCCCCTAATCTTACTGTATAATGTTCCATTCCCAGCGGTCACCTCTCCAGTCATCACCCAGAAACTTCCTCTGGTGTTACTGTATAATGCCCCATTCCCAACAGTCACCTCTCCAGTCATCACCCAGATACATTCCCTGGTGTTACTGTATAATGTCCTATTTGCAGCAGTCACCTCTTGAGTCATCACCGAGACACACATCCTGGTGTTACTGTATAATGCCCCATTCCCAGCAGTCACTTCTCCAGTCATCACCCAGACACCCCCCCTGGTGTTACTGTATAATGTCCCATTCCCAGCAGTCACCTCTCCAGTCATCACCCAGACACATCCCCTGGTGTTACTGTATAAATGCCCCATTCCCAGCAGTCACTTCTCCAGTCATCACCCAGACACATCCCCAGGTGTTACTGTATAATGCCCCATTCCCAGCAGTCACTTCTCCAGTCATCACCCAGACACCCCCCCTGGTGTTACTGTATAATGCCCCATTCCCAGCAGTCACCTCTCCAGTCATCACCCAGACAAATCCCCCAGTGTTACTGTATAATGCCCCATTCCCAGCAGTCACCTCTCCAGTCATCACCCAGACACATCCCCTGGTGTTACTGTATAATGTCCCATTCCCAGCAGTCAACTCTCCAGTCATCACCTAGACACATACCCCGGTGTTACTGTATAATGTCCCATTCCCAGCAGTCACCTCTCCAGTCATCACCCAGACACGTCCCCTAATGTTACTGTATAATGTTCCATTCCCAGCGGTCACCTCTCCAGTCATCACCCAGAAACTTCCTCTGGTGTTACTGTATAATGCCCCATTCCCAGCAGTCACCTCTCCAGTCATCACCCAGACACATCCCCCGGTGTTACTGTATAATGCCCCATTCCCAGCAGTCACTTCTCCAGTCATCACCCAGACACATCCCCCGGTGTTACTGTATAATGCCCCATTCCCAGCAGTCACCTCTCCAGTCATCACCCAGACACGTCCCCTAATCTTACTGTATAATGTTCCATTCCCAGCGGTCACCTCTCCAGTCATCACCCAGAAACTTCCTCTGGTGTTACTGTATAATGCCCCATTCCCAACAGTCACCTCTCCAGTCATCACCCAGATACATTCCCTGGTGTTACTGTATAATGTCCTATTTGCAGCAGTCACCTCTTGAGTCATCACCGAGACACACATCCTGGTGTTACTGTATAATGCCCCATTCCCAGCAGTCACTTCTCCAGTCATCACCCAGACACCCCCCCTGGTGTTACTGTATAATGTCCCATTCCCAGCAGTCACCTCTCCAGTCATCACCCAGACACATCCCCTGGTGTTACTGTATAAATGCCCCATTCCCAGCAGTCACTTCTCCAGTCATCACCCAGACACATCCCCAGGTGTTACTGTATAATGCCCCATTCCCAGCAGTCACTTCTCCAGTCATCACCCAGACACCCCCCCTGGTGTTACTGTATAATGCCCCATTCCCAGCAGTCACCTCTCCAGTCATCACCCAGACAAATCCCCCGGTGTTACTGTATAATGCCCCATTCCCAGCAGTCACCTCTCCAGTCATCACCCAGACACATCCCCTGGTGTTACTGTATAATGTCCCATCCCCAGCAGTCACCTCTCCAGTCATCACCTAGACACATACCCCGGTGTTACTGTATAATGTCCCATTCCCAGCAGTCACCTCTCCAGTCATCACCCAGACACGTCCCCTAATGTTACTGTATAATGTTCCATTCCCAGCGGTCACCTCTCCAGTCATCACCCAGAAACTTCCTCTGGTGTTACTGTATAATGCCCCATTCCCAACAGTCACCTCTCCAGTCATCACCCAGATACATTCCCTGGTGTTACTGTATAATGTCCTATTTGCAGCAGTCACCTCTTGAGTCATCACCGAGACACACATCCTGGTGTTACTGTATAATGCCCCATTCCCAGCAGTCACCTCTCCAGACATCACCCAGACACATCCCCCGGTGTTACTGTATAATGTCCCATTCCCAGCAGTCACCTCTCCAGTCATCACCCAGACACCCCCCCTGGTGTTACTGTATAATGTCCCATTCCCAGCAGTCACTTCTCCAGTCATCACCCAGACATGTCCCCCTGGTGTTACTGTATAATGCCCCATTCCCAGCAGTTACCTCTCCAGTCATCACCCAGACACCCCCCGTGGTGTTACTGTATAATGTCCCATTCCCAGCAGTCACTTCTCCAGTCATCACCCAGACACCCCCCTGGGGTTACTGTATAATGTCCCATTCCCAGCAGTCACTTCTCCAGTCATCACCCAGACATGTCCCCCTGGTGTTACTGTATAATGCCCCATTCCCAACAGTCACCTCTCCAGACATCACCCAGACACATCCCCTGGTGTTACTGTATAATGTCCCATTCCCAGCAGTCACCTCTCCAGTCATCACCCAGACACGCCCCCTTGTGTTACTGTATAATGCCCCTTTCCCAGCAGTCACCTCTCCAGTCATCACTCAGACACCCCCCCTGGTGTTACTGTATAATGTCCCATTCCCAGCAGTCACCTCTCCAGTCATCACCCAGACACATCCCCTGGTGTTACTGTATAATGCCCCATTCCCAGCAGTCACTTCTCCAGTCATCACCCAGACACATCCCCAGGTGTTACTGTATAATGCCCCATTCCCAGCAGTCACTTCTCCAGTCATCACCCAGACACCCCCCTGGTGTTACTGTATAAAGTCCCATTCCCAGCAGTCACCTCTCCAGTCATCACCCAGACACATCCCCAGGTGTTACTGTATAATGCCCCATTCCCAGCAGTCACTTCTCTAGTCATCACCCAGACACCCCCCCTGGTGTTACTGTATAATGTCCTATTCCCAGCAGTCACCTCTCCAGTCATCACCCAGACACCCCCCCTGGTGTTACTGTATAATGTCCCATTCCCAGCAGTCACCTCTCCAGTCATCACCCAGACACCCCCCCTGGTGTTACTGTATAATGTCCCATTCCCAGCAGTCACTTCTCCAGTCATCACCCAGACATGTCCCCCTGGTGTTACTGTATAATGTCCCATTCCCAGCAGTCACTTCTCCAGTCATCACCCAGACATGTCCCCCTGGTGTAACTGTATAATGCCCCATTCCCAGCAGTCACCTCTCCAGACATCACCCAGACACATCCCCTGGTGTTACTGTATAATGTCCCATTCCCAGCAGTCACCTCTCCAGTCATCACCCAGACACCCCCCCTGGTGTTACTGTATAATGTCCCATTCCCAGCAGTCACTTCTCCAGTCATCACCCAGACACCCCCCCTGGTGTTACTGTATAATGTCCCATTCCCAGCAGTCACCTCTCCGGTCATCACCCAGACACCCCCCTGGTGTTACTGTATAATGTCCCATTCCCAGCAGTCACTTCTCCAGTCATCACCCAGACATGTCCCCCTGGTGTTACTGTATAATGCCCCATTCCCAGCAGTCACCTCTCCAGACATCACCCAGACACATCCCCCGGTGTTACTGTATAATGTCCCATTCCCAGCAGTCACCTCTCCAGTCATCACCCAGACACCCCCCCTGGTGTTACTGTATAATGTCCCATTCCCAGCAGTCACTTCTCCAGTCATCACCCAGACATGTCCCCCTGGTGTTAATGTATAATGCCCCATTCCCAGCAGTCACCTCTCCAGTCATCACCCAGACACCCCCCTGTTGTTACTGTATAATGTCGCATTCCCAGCAGTCACCTCTCCAGTCATCATCCAGACACGTCCCCCAGTGTTACTGTATAATGCCCCTTTCCCAGCAGTCACCTCTTCAGTCATCACTCAGACACGTCCCCTGGTGTTACTGTATAATGCCCCATTCCCAGCAGTCACCTCTCCAGTCATCATCCAGACACGTCCCCCAGTGTTACTGTATAATGCCCCATTCCCAGCAGTCACTCCTCCAGTCATCACCCAGACACGTCCCCCGGTGTTACTGTATAATGCCCCATTCCCAGCAGTCACCTCTCCAGTCACCACCCAGACACATCCCCTGGTGTTACTGTATAATGTCCCATTCCCGGCAGTCACCTCTCCAGTCATCGCCCAGACACATCCCCTGGTGTTACTGTATAATGCCCCAGTCCCAACAGTCACCTCTCCAGTCATCACCCAGATACATTACCTGGTGTTACTGTATAATGTCCTATTCGCAGCAGTCACCTCTCCAGTCACCACCCAGACACATCCCCTGGTATTACTGTATAATGTCCCATTCCCAGCAGTCACCTCTCCAGTCATCACCCAGACACATCCCCTGGTGTTACTGTATAATGCCCCATTCCCAGCAGTCACCTCTCCAGTCATCACCCAGACACGATCCCTGGTGTTACTATATAATGCCCCATTCCCAGCAGTCACCTCTCCAGTCATCACCCAGACACATCCCCTGGTGTTACTGTATAATACCCCATTCCCAGCAGACACCTCTCCAGTCATCACCCAGACACATCTCCTGGTGTTACTGTATAATGCCCCATTCCCAGCAGTCACCTCTCCAGTCATCACCCAGACACGTCCCCTAATCTTACTGTATAATGTTCCATTCCCAGCGGTCACCTCTCCAGTCATCACCCAGAAACTTCCTCTGGTGTTACTGTATAATGCCCCATTCCCAACAGTCACCTCTCCAGTCATCACCCAGATACATTCCCTGGTGTTACTGTATAATGTCCTATTTGCAGCAGTCACCTCTTGAGTCATCACCGAGACACACATCCTGGTGTTACTGTATAATGCCCCATTCCCAGCAGTCACTTCTCCAGTCATCACCCAGACACCCCCCCTGGTGTTACTGTATAATGTCCCATTCCCAGCAGTCACCTCTCCAGTCATCACCCAGACACATCCCCTGGTGTTACTGTATAAATGCCCCATTCCCAGCAGTCACTTCTCCAGTCATCACCCAGACACATCCCCAGGTGTTACTGTATAATGCCCCATTCCCAGCAGTCACTTCTCCAGTCATCACCCAGACACCCCCCCTGGTGTTACTGTATAATGCCCCATTCCCAGCAGTCATCTCTCCAGTCATCACCCAGACAAATCCCCCGGTGTTACTGTATAATGCCCCATTCCCAGCAGTCACCTCTCCAGTCATCACCCAGACACATCCCCTGGTGTTACTGTATAATGTCCCATCCCCAGCAGTCACCTCTCCAGTCATCACCTAGACACATACCCCGGTGTTACTGTATAATGTCCCATTCCCAGCAGTCACCTCTCCAGTCATCACCCAGACACGTCCCCTAATGTTACTGTATAATGTTCCATTCCCAGCGGTCACCTCTCCAGTCATCACCCAGAAACTTCCTCTGGTGTTACTGTATAATGCCCCATTCCCAACAGTCACCTCTCCAGTCATCACCCAGATACATTCCCTGGTGTTACTGTATAATGTCCTATTTGCAGCAGTCACCTCTTGAGTCATCACCGAGACACACATCCTGGTGTTACTGTATAATGCCCCATTCCCAGCAGTCACCTCTCCAGACATCACCCAGACACATCCCCCGGTGTTACTGTATAATGTCCCATTCCCAGCAGTCACCTCTCCAGTCATCACCCAGACACCCCCCCTGGTGTTACTGTATAATGTCCCATTCCCAGCAGTCACTTCTCCAGTCATCACCCAGACATGTCCCCCTGGTGTTACTGTATAATGCCCCATTCCCAGCAGTTACCTCTCCAGTCATCACCCAGACACCCCCCGTGGTGTTACTGTATAATGTCCCATTCCCAGCAGTCACTTCTCCAGTCATCACCCAGACACCCCCCTGGGGTTACTGTATAATGGCCCTCATTCCGAGTTGTTCGCTCGGTATTTTTCATCGCATCGCAGTGAGAATTCTCTTAGTGCGCATGCGTAATGTTCGCACTGCGCATGCGTCAAGTAACTTTACTAAGAAGAAAGTAATTTTACTCACGGCTTTTTCGTCGCACCGGAGAACGCATTGTGATTGACAGGAAATGGGTGTTACTGGGCGGATGTACGGCGTTTTAGGGGCGTGTGGCTGAAAACGCTACCGTTTCCGGAAAAAACGCAGGCGTGTCTGGAGAAACGGTGGGAGTGCTTGGGCGAACGCTGGGTGTGTTTATGACGTCAGCCGGGACCGAAAAGCACTGAATTGATCGCACAGGCAGAGTAAGTCTGGAGTTACTCAGAAACTGCTAACTCGGTTTTGATCGCAATATTGCGAATACTTCGGTCGCACATTTAAGAAGTTTAGATTCACTCCCAGTAGGCGGCGGCTTAGCGTGTGTAACTCTGCTATAATCGCCTTGCGAGCGAACAACTCGGAATGAGGGCCAATGTCCCATTCCCAGCAGTCACTTCTCCAGTCATCACCCAGACATGTCCCCCTGGTGTTACTGTATAATGCCCCATTCCCAACAGTCACCTCTCCAGACATCACCCAGACACATCCCCTGGTGTTACTGTATAATGTCCCATTCCCAGCAGTCACCTCTCCAGTCATCACCCAGACACGCCCCCTTGTGTTACTGTATAATGCCCCTTTCCCAGCAGTCACCTCTCCAGTCATCACTCAGACACCCCCCCTGGTGTTACTGTATAATGTCCCATTCCCAGCAGTCACCTCTCCAGTCATCACCCAGACACATCCCCTGGTGTTACTGTATAATGCCCCATTCCCAGCAGTCACTTCTCCAGTCATCACCCAGACACATCCCCAGGTGTTACTGTATAATGCCCCATTCCCAGCAGTCACTTCTCCAGTCATCACCCAGACACCCCCCTGGTGTTACTGTATAAAGTCCCATTCCCAGCAGTCACCTCTCCAGTCATCACCCAGACACATCCCCAGGTGTTACTGTATAATGCCCCATTCCCAGCAGTCACTTCTCTAGTCATCACCCAGACACCCCCCCTGGTGTTACTGTATAATGTCCCATTCCCAGCAGTCACCTCTCCAGTCATCACCCAGACACCCCCCCTGGTGTTACTGTATAATGTCCCATTCCCAGCAGTCACCTCTCCAGTCATCACCCAGACACCCCCCCTGGTGTTACTGTATAATGTCCCATTCCCAGCAGTCACTTCTCCAGTCATCACCCAGACATGTCCCCCTGGTGTTACTGTATAATGTCCCATTCCCAGCAGTCACTTCTCCAGTCATCACCCAGACATGTCCCCCTGGTGTAACTGTATAATGCCCCATTCCCAGCAGTCACCTCTCCAGACATCACCCAGACACATCCCCTGGTGTTACTGTATAATGTCCCATTCCCAGCAGTCACCTCTCCAGTCATCACCCAGACACCCCCCCTGGTGTTACTGTATAATGTCCCATTCCCAGCAGTCACTTCTCCAGTCATCACCCAGACATCCCCCCTGGTGTTACTGTATAATGTCCCATTCCCAGCAGTCACCTCTCCGGTCATCACCCAGACACCCCCCTGGTGTTACTGTATAATGTCCCATTCCCAGCAGTCACTTCTCCAGTCATCACCCAGACATGTCCCCCTGGTGTTACTGTATAATGCCCCATTCCCAGCAGTCACCTCTCCAGACATCACCCAGACACATCCCCCGGTGTTACTGTATAATGTCCCATTCCCAGCAGTCACCTCTCCAGTCATCACCCAGACACCCCCCCTGGTGTTACTGTATAATGTCCCATTCCCAGCAGTCACTTCTCCAGTCATCACCCAGACATGTCCCCCTGGTGTTAATGTATAATGCCCCATTCCCAGCAGTCACCTCTCCAGTCATCACCCAGACACCCCCCTGTTGTTACTGTATAATGTCGCATTCCCAGCAGTCACCTCTCCAGTCATCATCCAGACACGTCCCCCAGTGTTACTGTATAATGCCCCTTTCCCAGCAGTCACCTCTTCAGTCATCACTCAGACACGTCCCCTGGTGTTACTGTATAATGCCCCATTCCCAGCAGTCACCTCTCCAGTCATCATCCAGACACGTCCCCCAGTGTTACTGTATAATGCCCCATTCCCAGCAGTCACTCCTCCAGTCATCACCCAGACACGTCCCCCGGTGTTACTGTATAATGCCCCATTCCCAGCAGTCACCTCTCCAGTCACCACCCAGACACATCCCCTGGTGTTACTGTATAATGTCCCATTCCCGGCAGTCACCTCTCCAGTCATCGCCCAGACACATCCCCTGGTGTTACTGTATAATGCCCCAGTCCCAACAGTCACCTCTCCAGTCATCACCCAGATACATTACCTGGTGTTACTGTATAATGTCCTATTCGCAGCAGTCACCTCTCCAGTCACCACCCAGACACATCCCCTGGTATTACTGTATAATGTCCCATTCCCAGCAGTCACCTCTCCAGTCATCACCCAGACACATCCCCTGGTGTTACTGTATAATGCCCCATTCCCAGCAGTCACCTCTCCAGTCATCACCCAGACACGATCCCTGGTGTTACTATATAATGCCCCATTCCCAGCAGTCACCTCTCCAGTCATCACCCAGACACATCCCCTGGTGTTACTGTATAATACCCCATTCCCAGCAGACACCTCTCCAGTCATCACCCAGACACATCTCCTGGTGTTACTGTATAATGCCCCATTCCCAGCAGTCACCTCTCCAGTCATCACCCAGACACGTCCCCTAATCTTACTGTATAATGTTCCATTCCCAGCGGTCACCTCTCCAGTCATCACCCAGAAACTTCCTCTGGTGTTACTGTATAATGCCCCATTCCCAACAGTCACCTCTCCAGTCATCACCCAGATACATTCCCTGGTGTTACTGTATAATGTCCTATTTGCAGCAGTCACCTCTTGAGTCATCACCGAGACACACATCCTGGTGTTACTGTATAATGCCCCATTCCCAGCAGTCACTTCTCCAGTCATCACCCAGACACCCCCCCTGGTGTTACTGTATAATGTCCCATTCCCAGCAGTCACCTCTCCAGTCATCACCCAGACACATCCCCTGGTGTTACTGTATAAATGCCCCATTCCCAGCAGTCACTTCTCCAGTCATCACCCAGACACATCCCCAGGTGTTACTGTATAATGCCCCATTCCCAGCAGTCACTTCTCCAGTCATCACCCAGACACCCCCCCTGGTGTTACTGTATAATGCCCCATTCCCAGCAGTCATCTCTCCAGTCATCACCCAGACAAATCCCCCGGTGTTACTGTATAATGCCCCATTCCCAGCAGTCACCTCTCCAGTCATCACCCAGACACATCCCCTGGTGTTACTGTATAATGTCCCATCCCCAGCAGTCACCTCTCCAGTCATCACCTAGACACATACCCCGGTGTTACTGTATAATGTCCCATTCCCAGCAGTCACCTCTCCAGTCATCACCCAGACACGTCCCCTAATGTTACTGTATAATGTTCCATTCCCAGCGGTCACCTCTCCAGTCATCACCCAGAAACTTCCTCTGGTGTTACTGTATAATGCCCCATTCCCAACAGTCACCTCTCCAGTCATCACCCAGATACATTCCCTGGTGTTACTGTATAATGTCCTATTTGCAGCAGTCACCTCTTGAGTCATCACCGAGACACACATCCTGGTGTTACTGTATAATGCCCCATTCCCAGCAGTCACCTCTCCAGACATCACCCAGACACATCCCCCGGTGTTACTGTATAATGTCCCATTCCCAGCAGTCACCTCTCCAGTCATCACCCAGACACCCCCCCTGGTGTTACTGTATAATGTCCCATTCCCAGCAGTCACTTCTCCAGTCATCACCCAGACATGTCCCCCTGGTGTTACTGTATAATGCCCCATTCCCAGCAGTTACCTCTCCAGTCATCACCCAGACACCCCCCGTGGTGTTACTGTATAATGTCCCATTCCCAGCAGTCACTTCTCCAGTCATCACCCAGACACCCCCCTGGGGTTACTGTATAATGGCCCTCATTCCGAGTTGTTCGCTCGGTATTTTTCATCGCATCGCAGTGAGAATTCTCTTAGTGCGCATGCGTAATGTTCGCACTGCGCATGCGTCAAGTAACTTTACTAAGAAGAAAGTAATTTTACTCACGGCTTTTTCGTCGCACCGGAGAACGCATTGTGATTGACAGGAAATGGGTGTTACTGGGCGGATGTACGGCGTTTTAGGGGCGTGTGGCTGAAAACGCTACCGTTTCCGGAAAAAACGCAGGCGTGTCTGGAGAAACGGTGGGAGTGCTTGGGCGAACGCTGGGTGTGTTTATGACGTCAGCCGGGACCGAAAAGCACTGAATTGATCGCACAGGCAGAGTAAGTCTGGAGTTACTCAGAAACTGCTAACTCGGTTTTGATCGCAATATTGCGAATACTTCGGTCGCACATTTAAGAAGTTTAGATTCACTCCCAGTAGGCGGCGGCTTAGCGTGTGTAACTCTGCTATAATCGCCTTGCGAGCGAACAACTCAGAATGAGGGCCAATGTCCCATTCCCAGCAGTCACTTCTCCAGTCATCACCCAGACATGTCCCCCTGGTGTTACTGTATAATGCCCCATTCCCAACAGTCACCTCTCCAGACATCACCCAGACACATCCCCTGGTGTTACTGTATAATGTCCCATTCCCAGCAGTCACCTCTCCAGTCATCACCCAGACACGCCCCCTTGTGTTACTGTATAATGCCCCTTTCCCAGCAGTCACCTCTCCAGTCATCACTCAGACACCCCCCCTGGTGTTACTGTATAATGTCCCATTCCCAGCAGTCACCTCTCCAGTCATCACCCAGAAACATCCCCTGGTGTTACTGTATAATGCCCCATTCCCAGCAGTCACTTCTCCAGTCATCACCCAGACACATCCCCAGGTGTTACTGTATAATGCCCCATTCCCAGCAGTCACTTCTCCAGTCATCACCCAGACACCCCCCTGGTGTTACTGTATAAAGTCCCATTCCCAGCAGTCACCTCTCCAGTCATCACCCAGACACATCCCCAGGTGTTACTGTATAATGCCCCATTCCCAGCAGTCACTTCTCTAGTCATCACCCAGACACCCCCCCTGGTGTTACTGTATAATGTCCCATTCCCAGCAGTCACCTCTCCAGTCATCACCCAGACACCCCCCCTGGTGTTACTGTATAATGTCCCATTCCCAGCAGTCACTTCTCCAGTCATCACCCAGACATGTCCCCCTGGTGTTAATGTATAATGCCCCATTCCCAGCAGTCACCTCTCCAGTCATCACCCAGACACCCCCCATTTGTTACTGTATAATGTCGCATTCCCAGCAGTCACCTCTCCAGTCATCATCCAGACACGTCCCCCAGTGTTACTGTATAATGCCCCTTTCCCAGCAGTCACCTCTTCAGTCATCACTCAGACACGTCCCCTGGTGTTACTGTATAATGCCCCATTCCCAGCAGTCACCTCTCCAGTCATCATCCAGACACGTCCCCCAGTGTTACTGTATAATGCCCCATTCCCAGCAGTCACTCCTCCAGTCATCACCCAGACACGTCCCCCGGTGTTACTGTATAATGCCCCATTCCCAGCAGTCACCTCTCCAGTCACCACCCAGACACATCCCCTGGTGTTACTGTATAATGTCCCATTCCCGGCAGTCACCTCTCCAGTCATCGCCCAGACACATCCCCTGGTGTTACTGTATAATGCCCCAGTCCCAACAGTCACCTCTCCAGTCATCACCCAGATACATTACCTGGTGTTACTGTATAATGTCCTATTCGCAGCAGTCACCTCTCCAGTCACCACCCAGACACATCCCCTGGTATTACTGTATAATGTCCCATTCCCAGCAGTCACCTCTCCAGTCATCACCCAGACACATCCCCTGGTGTTACTGTATAATGCCCCATTCCCAGCAGTCACCTCTCCAGTCATCACCCAGACACGATCCCTGGTGTTACTATATAATGCCCCATTCCCAGCAGTCACCTCTCCAGTCATCACCCAGACACATCCCCTGGTGTTACTGTATAATACCCCATTCCCAGCAGACACCTCTCCAGTCATCACCCAGACACATCTCCTGGTGTTACTGTATAATGCCCCATTCCCAGCAGTCACCTCTCCAGTCATCACCCAGACACGTCCCCTAATCTTACTGTATAATGTTCCATTCCCAGCGGTCACCTCTCCAGTCATCACCCAGAAACTTCCTCTGGTGTTACTGTATAATGCCCCATTCCCAACAGTCACCTCTCCAGTCATCACCCAGATACATTCCCTGGTGTTACTGTATAATGTCCTATTTGCAGCAGTCACCTCTTGAGTCATCACCGAGACACACATCCTGGTGTTACTGTATAATGCCCCATTCCCAGCAGTCACTTCTCCAGTCATCACCCAGACACCCCCCCTGGTGTTACTGTATAATGTCCCATTCCCAGCAGTCACCTCTCCAGTCATCACCCAGACACATCCCCTGGTGTTACTGTATAAATGCCCCATTCCCAGCAGTCACTTCTCCAGTCATCACCCAGACACATCCCCAGGTGTTACTGTATAATGCCCCATTCCCAGCAGTCACTTCTCCAGTCATCACCCAGACACCCCCCCTGGTGTTACTGTATAATGCCCCATTCCCAGCAGTCATCTCTCCAGTCATCACCCAGACAAATCCCCCGGTGTTACTGTATAATGCCCCATTCCCAGCAGTCACCTCTCCAGTCATCACCCAGACACATCCCCTGGTGTTACTGTATAATGTCCCATCCCCAGCAGTCACCTCTCCAGTCATCACCTAGACACATACCCCGGTGTTACTGTATAATGTCCCATTCCCAGCAGTCACCTCTCCAGTCATCACCCAGACACGTCCCCTAATGTTACTGTATAATGTTCCATTCCCAGCGGTCACCTCTCCAGTCATCACCCAGAAACTTCCTCTGGTGTTACTGTATAATGCCCCATTCCCAACAGTCACCTCTCCAGTCATCACCCAGATACATTCCCTGGTGTTACTGTATAATGTCCTATTTGCAGCAGTCACCTCTTGAGTCATCACCGAGACACACATCCTGGTGTTACTGTATAATGCCCCATTCCCAGCAGTCACCTCTCCAGACATCACCCAGACACATCCCCCGGTGTTACTGTATAATGTCCCATTCCCAGCAGTCACCTCTCCAGTCATCACCCAGACACCCCCCCTGGTGTTACTGTATAATGTCCCATTCCCAGCAGTCACTTCTCCAGTCATCACCCAGACATGTCCCCCTGGTGTTACTGTATAATGCCCCATTCCCAGCAGTTACCTCTCCAGTCATCACCCAGACACCCCCCGTGGTGTTACTGTATAATGTCCCATTCCCAGCAGTCACTTCTCCAGTCATCACCCAGACACCCCCCTGGGGTTACTGTATAATGGCCCTCATTCCGAGTTGTTCGCTCGGTATTTTTCATCGCATCGCAGTGAGAATTCTCTTAGTGCGCATGCGTAATGTTCGCACTGCGCATGCGTCAAGTAACTTTACTAAGAAGAAAGTAATTTTACTCACGGCTTTTTCGTCGCACCGGAGAACGCATTGTGATTGACAGGAAATGGGTGTTACTGGGCGGATGTACGGCGTTTTAGGGGCGTGTGGCTGAAAACGCTACCGTTTCCGGAAAAAACGCAGGCGTGTCTGGAGAAACGGTGGGAGTGCTTGGGCGAACACTGGGTGTGTTTATGACGTCAGCCGGGACCGAAAAGCACCGAATTGATCGCACAGGCAGAGTAAGTCTGGAGTTACTCAGAAACTGCTAACTCGGTTTTGATCGCAATATTGCGAATACATCGGTCGCACATTTAAGAAGTTTAGATTCACTCCCAGTAGGCGGCGGCTTAGCGTGTGTAACTCTGCTATAATCGCCTTGCGAGCGAACAACTCGGAATGAGGGCCAATGTCCCATTCCCAGCAGTCACTTCTCCAGTCATCACCCAGACATGTCCCCCTGGTGTTACTGTATAATGCCCCATTCCCAACAGTCACCTCTCCAGACATCACCCAGACACATCCCCTGGTGTTACTGTATAATGTCCCATTCCCAGCAGTCACCTCTCCAGTCATCACCCAGACACGCCCCCTTGTGTTACTGTATAATGCCCCTTTCCCAGCAGTCACCTCTCCAGTCATCACTCAGACACCCCCCCTGGTGTTACTGTATAATGTCCCATTCCCAGCAGTCACCTCTCCAGTCATCACCCAGACACATCCCCTGGTGTTACTGTATAATGCCCCATTCCCAGCAGTCACTTCTCCAGTCATCACCCAGACACATCCCCAGGTGTTACTGTATAATGCCCCATTCCCAGCAGTCACTTCTCCAGTCATCACCCAGACACCCCCCTGGTGTTACTGTATAAAGTCCCATTCCCAGCAGTCACCTCTCCAGTCATCACCCAGACACATCCCCAGGTGTTACTGTATAATGCCCCATTCCCAGCAGTCACTTCTCTAGTCATCACCCAGACACCCCCCCTGGTGTTACTGTATAATGTCCCATTCCCAGCAGTCACCTCTCCAGTCATCACCCAGACACCCCCCCTGGTGTTACTGTATAATGTCCCATTCCCAGCAGTCACCTCTCCAGTCATCACCCAGACACCCCCCCTGGTGTTACTGTATAATGTCCCATTCCCAGCAGTCACTTCTCCAGTCATCACCCAGACATGTCCCCCTGGTGTTACTGTATAATGTCCCATTCCCAGCAGTCACTTCTCCAGTCATCACCCAGACATGTCCCCCTGGTGTAACTGTATAATGCCCCATTCCCAGCAGTCACCTCTCCAGACATCACCCAGACACATCCCCTGGTGTTACTGTATAATGTCCCATTCCCAGCAGTCACCTCTCCAGTCATCACCCAGACACCCCCCCTGGTGTTACTGTATAATGTCCCATTCCCAGCAGTCACTTCTCCAGTCATCACCCAGACACCCCCCCTGGTGTTACTGTATAATGTCCCATTCCCAGCAGTCACCTCTCCGGTCATCACCCAGACACCCCCCTGGTGTTACTGTATAATGTCCCATTCCCAGCAGTCACTTCTCCAGTCATCACCCAGACATGTCCCCCTGGTGTTACTGTATAATGCCCCATTCCCAGCAGTCACCTCTCCAGACATCACCCAGACACATCCCCCGGTGTTACTGTATAATGTCCCATTCCCAGCAGTCACCTCTCCAGTCATCACCCAGACACCCCCCCTGGTGTTACTGTATAATGTCCCATTCCCAGCAGTCACTTCTCCAGTCATCACCCAGACATGTCCCCCTGGTGTTAATGTATAATGCCCCATTCCCAGCAGTCACCTCTCCAGTCATCACCCAGACACCCCCCTGTTGTTACTGTATAATGTCGCATTCCCAGCAGTCACCTCTCCAGTCATCATCCAGACACGTCCCCCAGTGTTACTGTATAATGCCCCTTTCCCAGCAGTCACCTCTTCAGTCATCACTCAGACACGTCCCCTGGTGTTACTGTATAATGCCCCATTCCCAGCAGTCACCTCTCCAGTCATCATCCAGACACGTCCCCCAGTGTTACTGTATAATGCCCCATTCCCAGCAGTCACTCCTCCAGTCATCACCCAGACACGTCCCCCGGTGTTACTGTATAATGCCCCATTCCCAGCAGTCACCTCTCCAGTCACCACCCAGACACATCCCCTGGTGTTACTGTATAATGTCCCATTCCCGGCAGTCACCTCTCCAGTCATCGCCCAGACACATCCCCTGGTGTTACTGTATAATGCCCCAGTCCCAACAGTCACCTCTCCAGTCATCACCCAGATACATTACCTGGTGTTACTGTATAATGTCCTATTCGCAGCAGTCACCTCTCCAGTCACCACCCAGACACATCCCCTGGTATTACTGTATAATGTCCCATTCCCAGCAGTCACCTCTCCAGTCATCACCCAGACACATCCCCTGGTGTTACTGTATAATGCCCCATTCCCAGCAGTCACCTCTCCAGTCATCACCCAGACACGATCCCTGGTGTTACTATATAATGCCCCATTCCCAGCAGTCACCTCTCCAGTCATCACCCAGACACATCCCCTGGTGTTACTGTATAATACCCCATTCCCAGCAGACACCTCTCCAGTCATCAACCAGACACATCTCCTGGTGTTACTGTATAATACCCCATTCCCAGCAGTCACCTCTCCAGTCATCACCCAGACACGTCCCCTGGTGTTACTGTATAATACCCCTTTCCCAGCAGTCACCTCTCCAGTCATCACCCAGACACATCCCCTGGTATTACTGTATAATGCCCCATTCCCAGCAGTCACTTCTCCAGTCATCACCCAGACACGTCCCCTGGTGTTACTGTATAATGTCCCATTCCCAGCAGTCACCTCTCCAGTCATCACCCAGACACCCCCCCTGGTGTTACTGTATAATGTCCCATTCCCAGCAGTCACTTCTCCAGTCATCACCCAGACACCCCCCCTGGTGTTACTGTATAATGTCCCATTCCCAGCAGTCACCTCTCCAGTCATCACCCAGACACATCCCCTGGTATTACTGTATAATGCCCCATTCCCAGCAGTCACTTCTCCAGTCATCACCCAGACACGTCCCATGGTGTTACTGTATAATGTCCCATTCCCAGCAGTCACCTCTCCAGTCATCACCCAGACACCCCCCCTGGTGTTACTGTATAATGTCCCATTCCCAGCAGTCACTTCTCCAGTCATCACCCAGACACCCCCCCTGGTGTTACTGTATAATGTCCCATTCCCAGCAGTCACTTCTCCAGTCATCAACCAGACATGTCCCCCTGGTGTTACTGTATAATGCCCCATTCCCAGCAGTCACCTCTCCAGACATCACCCAGACACATCCCCCGGTGTTACTGTATAATGTCCCATTCCCAGCAGTCACCTCTCCAGTCATCACCCAGACACCCCCACTGGTGTTACTGTATAATGTCCCATTCCCAGCAGTCACTTCTCCAGTCATCACCAAGACACCCCCCCTGGTGTTACTGTATAATGTCCCATTCCCAGCAGTCACCTCTCCAGTCATCACCCAGACACCCCCCTGGTGTTACTGTATAATGTCCCATTCCCAGCAGTCACTTCTCCAGTCATCACCCAGACACCCCCCCTGGTGTTACTGTATAATGTCCCATTCCCAGCAGTCACTTTTCAGTCATCACCCAGACATGTCCCCCTGGTGTTACTGTATAATGCTCCATTCCCAGCAGTCACCTCTCCAGACATCCCCCAGACACATCCCCCGCTGTTACTGTATAATGTCCCATTCCCAGCAGTCACCTCTCCAGTCATCACCCAGACACCCCCCCTGGTGTTACTGTATAATGTCCCATTCCCAGCAGTCACCTCTCCAGTCATCACCCAGACACATCCCCTGGTGTTACTGTATAATGCCCCATTCCCAGCAGTCACTTCTCCAGTCATCACCCAGACACATCCCCAGGTGTTACTGTATAATGCCCCATTCCCAGCAGTCACTTCTCCAGTCATCACCCAGACACCCCCCCTGGTGTTACTGTATAATGCCCTATTCCCAGCAGTCACCTCTCCAGTCATCACCCAGACACATCCCCTGGTGTTACTGTATAATGTCCCATTCCCAGCAGTCACCTCTCCAGTCATCACCCAGACACATACCCCGGTGTTACTGTATAATGTCCCATTCCCAGCAGTCACCTCTCCAGTCATCACCCAGACACGTCCCCTAATGTTACTGTATAATGTTCCATTCCCAGCGGTCACCTCTCCAGTCATCACCCAGAAACTTCCTCTGGTGTTACTGTATAATGCCCCATTCCCAACAGTCACCTCTCCAGTCATCACCCAGATACATTCCCTGGTGTTACTGTATAATGTCCTATTTGCAGCAGTCACCTCTTGAGTCATCACCGAGACACACATCCTGGTGTTACTGTATAATGCCCCATTCCCAGCAGTCACTTCTCCAGTCATCACCCAGACACCCCCCCTGATGTTACTGTATAATGTCCCATTCCCAGCAGTCACCTCTCCAGTCATCACCCAGACACATCCCCTGGTGTTACTGTATAATGCCCCATTCCCAGCAGTCACTTCTCCAGTCATTACCCAGACACCCCCCCTGGTGTTACTGTATAATTCCCCATTCCCAGCAGTCACCTCTCCAGTCATCACCCAGACACATCCCCCGGTGTTACTGTATAATGCCCCATTCCCAGCAGTCACCTCTCCAGTCATCACCCAGACACATCCCCTGGTGTTACTGTATAATGTCCCATTCCTAGCAGTCACCTCTCCAGTCATCACCCAGACACATACCCCGGTGTTACTGTATAATGCCCCATTCCCAGCAGTCACCTCTCCAGTCATCACCCAGACACCCCCCCTGGTGTTACTGTATAATGTCCCATTCCCAGCAGTCACCTCTCCAGTCATCCCCCAGACACGCCCCCTAATGTTACTGTATAATGTTCCATTCCCAGCGGTCACCTCTCCAGTCATCACCCAGAAACTTCCTCTGGTGTTACTGTATAATGCCCCATTCCCAACAGTCACCTCTCCAGTCATCACCCAGATACATTCCCTGGTGTTACTGTATAATGTCCTATTTGCAGCAGTCACCTCTTGAGTCATCACAGAGACACACATCCCCTGGTGTTACTGTATAATGCCCCATTCCCAGCAGTCACTTCTCCAGACATCACCCAGACACATCCCCCGGTGTCACTGTATAATGTCCCATTCCCAGCAGTCACCTCTCCAGTCATCACCCAGACTCCCCCCCTGGTGTTACTGTATAATGTCCCATTCCCAGCAGTCACTTCTCCAGTCATCACCCAGACACCCCCCCTGGTGTTACTGTATAATGTCCCATTCCCAGCAGTCACTTCTCCAGTCATCACCCAGACATGTCCCCCTGGTGTTACTGTATAATGCCCCATTCCCAGCAGTCACCTCTCCAGTCATCACCCAGACACCCCCCCTGGTGTTACTGTATAATGTCCCATTCCCAGCAGTCACTTCTCCAGTCATCACCCAGACACCCCCTGGTGTTACTGTATAATGTCCCATTCCCAGCAGTCACCTCTCCAGTCATCACCCAGACACGCCCCCCGGTGTTACTGTATAATGCCCCATTCCCAGCAGTCACCTCTCCAGTCATCACCCAGACACCCCCCCTGGTGTTACTGTATAATGTCCTATTCCCAGCAGTCACCTCTCCAGTCATCACCCAGACACATCCCCTGGTGTTACTGTATAATGCCCCATTCCCAGCAGTCACTTCTCCAGTCATCACCCAGACACATCCCCAGGTGTTACTGTATAATGCCCCATTCCCAGCAGTCACTTCTCCAGTCATCACCCAGACACCCCCCTGGTGTTACTGTATAATGTCCCATTCCCAGCAGTCACCTCTCCAGTCATCACCCAGACACATCCCCAGGTGTTACTGTATAATGCCCCATTCCCAGCAGTCACTTCTCTAGTTATCACCCAGACACCCCCCCTGGTGTTACTGTATAATGTCCCATTCCCAGCAGTCACTTTTCCAGTCATCACCCAGACACCCCCCTGGTGTTACTGTATAATGTCCCATTCCCAGCAGTCACCTCTCCAGTCATCACCCAGACATGTCCCCCTGGTGTTACTGTATAATGTCCCATTCCCAGCAGTCACTTCTCCAGTCATCACCCAGACATGTCCCCCTGGTGTTACTGTATAATGCCCCATTCCCAGCAGTCACCTCTCCAGACATCACCCAGACACATCCCCTGGTGTTACTGTATAATGTCCCATTCCCAGCAGTCACCTCTCCAGTCATCACCCAGACACCCCCACTGGTGTTACTGTATAATGTCCCATTCCCAGCAGTCACTTCTCCAGTCATCACCCAGACACCCCCCCTGGTGTTACTGTATAATGTCCCATTCCCAGCAGTCACCTCTCCAGTCATCACCCAGACACCCCCCTGGTGTTACTGTATAATGTCCCATTCCCAGCAGTCACTTCTCCAGTCATCACCCAGACACCCCCCCTGGTGTTACTGTATAATGTCCCATTCCCAGCAGTCACTTCTCCAGTCATCACCCAGACACACCCCTGGTGTTACTGTATAATGTCCCATTCCCAGCAGTCACCTCTCCAGTCATCACCCAGACACCCCCCCTGGTGTTACTGTATAATGCCCCGTTCCCAGCAGTCACCTCTCCAGTCATCACCCAGACACCCCCCCTGGTGTTACTGTATAATGCCCCGTTCCCAGCAGTCACCTCTCCAGTCATCACCCAGACACCCCCCCTGGTGTTACTGTATAATGTCCCATTCCCAGCAGTCACCTCTCCAGTCATCACCCAGACACATCCCCTGGTGTTACTGTATAATGTCCCATTCCCAGCAGTCACTTCTCCAGTCATCACCCAGACATGTCCCCCTGGTGTTACTGTATAATGCCCCATTCCCAACAGTCACTTCTCCAGTCATCACCCAGACACATCCCCAGGTGTTACTGTATAATGCCCCATTCCCAGCAGTCACTTCTCCAGTCATCACCCAGACACATCCCCAGGTGTTACTGTATAATGCCCCATTCCCAGCAGTCACTTCTCCAGTCATCACCCAGACACATCCCCAGGTGTTACTGTATAATGTCCCATTCCCAGCAGTCACTTCTCCAGTCATCACCCAGACACCCCCCTGGGGTTACTGTATAATGTCCCATTCCCAGCAGTCACTTCTCCAGTCATCACCCAGACATGTCCCCCTGGTGTTACTGTATAATGCCCCATTCCCAACAGTCACCTCTCCAGACATCACCCAGACACATCCCCTGGTGTTACTGTATAATGTCCCATTCCCAGCAGTCACCTCTCCAGTCATCACCCAGACACGCCCCCTGGTGTTACTGTATAATGCCCCTTTCCCAGCAATCACCTCTCCAGTCATCACTCAGACACCCCCCCTGGTGTTACTGTATAATGTCCCATTCCCAGCAGTCACCTCTCCAGTCATCACCCAGACACATCCCCTGGTGTTACTGTATAATGCCCCATTCCCAGCAGTCACTTCTCCAGTCATCACCCAGACACATCCCCAGGTGTTACTGTATAATGCCCCATTCCCAGCAGTCACTTCTCCAGTCATCACCCAGACACCCCCCTGGTGTTACTGTATAAAGTCCCATTCCCAGCAGTCAGCTCTCCAGTCATCACCCAGACACATCCCCAGGTGTTACTGTATAATGCCCCATTCCCAGCAGTCACTTCTCTAGTCATCACCCAGACACCCCCCCTGGTGTTACTGTATAATGTCCCATTCCCAGCAGTCACCTCTCCAGTCATCACCCAGACACCCCCCCTGGTGTTACTGTATAATGTCCCATTCCCAGCAGTCACCTCTCCAGTCATCACCCAGACACCCCCCCTGGTGTTACTGTATAATGTCCCATTCCCAGCAGTCACTTCTCCAGTCATCACCCAGACATGTCCCCCTGGTGTTACTGTATAATGTCCCATTCCCAGCAGTCACTTCTCCAGTCATCACCCAGACATGTCCCCCTGGTGTAACTGTATAATGCCCCATTCCCAGCAGTCACCTCTCCAGACATCACCCAGACACATCCCCTGGTGTTACTGTATAATGTCCCATTCCCAGCAGTCACCTCTCCAGTCATCACCCAGACACCCCCCCTGGTGTTACTGTATAATGTCCCATTCCCAGCAGTCACTTCTCCAGTCATCACCCAGACACCCCCCCTGGTGTTACTGTATAATGTCCCATTCCCAGCAGTCACCTCTCCGGTCATCACCCAGACACCCCCCTGGTGTTACTGTATAATGTCCCATTCCCAGCAGTCACTTCTCCAGTCATCACCCAGACATGTCCCCCTGGTGTTACTGTATAATGCCCCATTCCCAGCAGTCACCTCTCCAGACATCACCCAGACACATCCCCCGGTGTTACTGTATAATGTCCCATTCCCAGCAGTCACCTCTCCAGTCATCACCCAGACACCCCCCCTGGTGTTACTGTATAATGTCCCATTCCCAGCAGTCACTTCTCCAGTCATCACCCAGACATGTCCCCCTGGTGTTAATGTATAATGCCCCATTCCCAGCAGTCACCTCTCCAGTCATCACCCAGACACCCCCCTGTTGTTACTGTATAATGTCGCATTCCCAGCAGTCACCTCTCCAGTCATCATCCAGACACGTCCCCCAGTGTTACTGTATAATGCCCCTTTCCCAGCAGTCACCTCTTCAGTCATCACTCAGACACGTCCCCTGGTGTTACTGTATAATGCCCCATTCCCAGCAGTCACCTCTCCAGTCATCATCCAGACACGTCCCCCAGTGTTACTGTATAATGCCCCATTCCCAGCAGTCACTCCTCCAGTCATCACCCAGACACGTCCCCCGGTGTTACTGTATAATGCCCCATTCCCAGCAGTCACCTCTCCAGTCACCACCCAGACACATCCCCTGGTGTTACTGTATAATGTCCCATTCCCGGCAGTCACCTCTCCAGTCATCGCCCAGACACATCCCCTGGTGTTACTGTATAATGCCCCAGTCCCAACAGTCACCTCTCCAGTCATCACCCAGATACATTACCTGGTGTTACTGTATAATGTCCTATTCGCAGCAGTCACCTCTCCAGTCACCACCCAGACACATCCCCTGGTATTACTGTATAATGTCCCATTCCCAGCAGTCACCTCTCCAGTCATCACCCAGACACATCCCCTGGTGTTACTGTATAATGCCCCATTCCCAGCAGTCACCTCTCCAGTCATCACCCAGACACGATCCCTGGTGTTACTATATAATGCCCCATTCCCAGCAGTCACCTCTCCAGTCATCACCCAGACACATCCCCTGGTGTTACTGTATAATACCCCATTCCCAGCAGACACCTCTCCAGTCATCACCCAGACACATCTCCTGGTGTTACTGTATAATACCCCATTCCCAGCAGTCACCTCTCCAGTCATCACCCAGACACGTCCCCTGGTGTTACTGTATAATACCCCTTTCCCAGCAGTCACCTCTCCAGTCATCACCCAGACACATCCCCTGGTATTACTGTATAATGCCCCATTCCCAGCAGTCACTTCTCCAGTCATCACCCAGACACGTCCCCTGGTGTTACTGTATAATGTCCCATTCCCAGCAGTCACCTCTCCAGTCATCACCCAGACACCCCCCCTGGTGTTACTGTATAATGTCCCATTCCCAGCAGTCACTTCTCCAGTCATCACCCAGACACCCCCCCTGGTGTTACTGTATAATGTCCCATTCCCAGCAGTCACCTCTCCAGTCATCACCCAGACACATCCCCTGGTATTACTGTATAATGCCCCATTCCCAGCAGTCACTTCTCCAGTCATCACCCAGACACGTCCCATGGTGTTACTGTATAATGTCCCATTCCCAGCAGTCACATCTCCAGTCATCACCCAGACACCCCCCCTGGTGTTACTGTATAATGTCCCATTCCCAGCAGTCACTTCTCCAGTCATCACCCAGACACCCCCCCTGGTGTTACTGTATAATGTCCCATTCCCAGCAGTCACTTCTCCAGTCATCAACCAGACATGTCCCCCTGGTGTTACTGTATAATGCCCCATTCCCAGCAGTCACCTCTCCAGACATCACCCAGACACATCCCCCGGTGTTACTGTATAATGTCCCATTCCCAGCAGTCACCTCTCCAGTCATCACCCAGACACCCCCACTGGTGTTACTGTATAATGTCCCATTCCCAGCAGTCACTTCTCCAGTCATCACCCAGACACCCCCCCTGGTGTTACTGTATAATGTCCCATTCCCAGCAGTCACCTCTCCAGTCATCACCCAGACACCCCCCTGGTGTTACTGTATAATGTCCCATTCCCAGCAGTCACTTCTCCAGTCATCACCCAGACACCCCCCCTGGTGTTACTGTATAATGTCCCATTCCCAGCAGTCACTTTTCAGTCATCACCCAGACATGTCCCCCTGGTGTTACTGTATAATGCCCCATTCCCAGCAGTCACCTCTCCAGACATCCCCCAGACACATCCCCCGCTGTTACTGTATAATGTCCCATTCCCAGCAGTCACCTCTCCAGTCATCACCCAGACACCCCCCCTGGTGTTACTGTATAATGTCCCATTCCCAGCAGTCACCTCTCCAGTCATCACCCAGACACATCCCCTGGTTTTACTGTATAATGCCCCATTCCCAGCAGTCACTTCTCCAGTCATCACCCAGACACATCCCCAGGTGTTACTGTATAATGCCCCATTCCCAGCAGTCACTTCTCCAGTCATCACCCAGACACCCCCCCTGGTGTTACTGTATAATGCCCTATTCCCAGCAGTCACCTCTCCAGTCATCACCCAGACACATCCCCTGGTGTTACTGTATAATGTCCCATTCCCAGCAGTCACCTCTCCAGTCATCACCCAGACACATACCCCGGTGTTACTGTATAATGCCCCATTCCCAGCAGTCACTTCTCCAGTCATCACCCAGACACCCCCCCTGGTGTTACTGTATAATGTCCCATTCCCAGCAGTCACCTCTCCAGTCATCACCCAGACACGTCCCCTAATGTTACTGTATAATGTTCCATTCCCAGCGGTCACCTCTCCAGTCATCACCCAGAAACTTCCTCTGGTGTTACTGTATAATGCCCCATTCCCAACAGTCACCTCTCTAGTCATCACCCAGATACATTCCCTGGTGTTACTGTATAATGTCCTATTTGCAGCAGTCACCTCTTGAGTCATCACCGAGACACACATCCTGGTGTTACTGTATAATGCCCCATTCCCAGCAGTCACTTCTCCAGTCATCACCCAGACACCCCCCCTGATGTTACTGTATAATGTCCCATTCCCAGCAGTCACCTCTCCAGTCATCACCCAGACACATCCCCTGGTGTTACTGTATAATGCCCCATTCCCAGCAGTCACTTCTCCAGTCATTACCCAGACACCCCCCCTGGTGTTACTGTATAATGCCCCATTCCCAGCAGTCACCTCTCCAGTCATCACCCAGACACATCCCCCGGTGTTACTGTATAATGCCCCATTCCCAGCAGTCACCTCTCCAGTCATCACCCAGACACATCCCCTGGTGTTACTGTATAATGTCCCATTCCTAGCAGTCACCTCTCCAGTCATCACCCAGACACATACCCCGGTGTTACTGTATAATGCCCCATTCCCAGCAGTCACCTCTCCAGTCATCACCCAGACACCCCCCCTGGTGTTACTGTATAATGTCCCATTCCCAGCAGTCACCTCTCCAGTCATCCCCCAGACACGTCCCCTAATGTTACTGTATAATGTTCCATTCCCAGCGGTCACCTCTCCAGTCATCACCCAGAAACTTCCTCTGGTGTTACTGTATAATGCCCCATTCCCAACAGTCACCTCTCCAGTCATCACCCAGATACATTCCCTGGTGTTACTGTATAATGTCCTATTTGCAGCAGTCACCTCTTGAGTCATCACCGAGACACACATCCCCTGGTGTTACTGTATAATGCCCCATTCCCAGCAGTCACTTCTCCAGACATCACCCAGACACATCCCCCGGTGTCACTGTATAATGTCCCATTCCCAGCAGTCACCTCTCCAGTCATCACCCAGACTCCCCCCCTGGTGTTACTGTATAATGTCCCATTCCCAGCAGTCACTTCTCCAGTCATCACCCAGACACCCCCCCTGGTGTTACTGTATAATGTCCCATTCCCAGCAGTCACTTCTCCAGTCATCACCCAGACATGTCCCCCTGGTGTTACTGTATAATGCCCCATTCCCAGCAGTCACCTCTCCAGTCATCACCCAGACACCCCCCCTGGTGTTACTGTATAATGTCCCATTCCCAGCAGTCACTTCTCCAGTCATCACCCAGACACCCCCCTGGTGTTACTGTATAATGTCCCATTCCCAGCAGTCACCTCTCCAGTCATCACCCAGACACGCCCCCCGGTGTTACTGTATAATGCCCCATTCCCAGCAGTCACCTCTCCAGTCATCACCCAGACACCCCCACTGGTGTTACTGTATAATGTCCTATTCCCAGCAGTCACCTCTCCAGTCATCACCCAGACACATCCCCTGGTGTTACTGTATAATGCCCCATTCCCAGCAGTCACTTCTCCAGTCATCACCCAGACACATCCCCAGGTGTTACTGTATAATGCCCCATTCCCAGCAGTCACTTCTCCAGTCATCACCCAGACACCCCCCCTGGTGTTACTGTATAATGTCCCATTCCCAGCAGTCACCTCTCCAGTCATCACCCAGACACATCCCCAGGTGTTACTGTCTAATGCCCCATTCCCAGCAGTCACTTCTCTAGTTATCACCCAGACACCCCCCCTGGTGTTACTGTATAATGTCCCATTCCCAGCAGTCACTTTTCCAGTCATCACCCAGACACCCCCCTGGTGTTACTGTATAATGTCCCATTCCCAGCAGTCACCTCTCCAGTCATCACCCAGACATGTCCCCCTGGTGTTACTGTATAATGTCCCATTCCCAGCAGTCACTTCTCCAGTCATCACCCAGACATGTCCCCCTGGTGTTACTGTATAATGCCCCATTCCCAGCAGTCACCTCTCCAGACATCACCCAGACACATCCCCTGGTGTTACTGTATAATGTCCCATTCCCAGCAGTCACCTCTCCAGTCATCACCCAGACACCCCCACTGGTGTTACTGTATAATGTCCCATTCCCAGCAGTCACTTCTCCAGTCATCACCCAGACACCCCCCCTGGTGTTACTGTATAATGTCCCATTCCCAGCAGTCACCTCTCCAGTCATCACCCAGACACCCCCCCTGGTGTTACTGTATAATGCCCCGTTCCCAGCAGTCACCTCTCCAGTCATCACCCAGACACCCCCCCTGGTGTTACTGTATAATGCCCCGTTCCCAGCAGTCACCTCTCCAGTCATCACCCAGACACCCCCCCTGGTGTTACTGTATAATGTCCCATTCCCAGCAGTCACCTCTCCAGTCATCACCCAGACACATCCCCTGGTGTTACTGTATAATGCCCCATTCCCAGCAGTCACTTCTCCAGTCATCACCCAGACACATCCCCAGGTGTTACTGTATAATGCCCCATTCCCAGCAGTCACTTCTCCAGTCATCACCCAGACACCCCCCCTGGTGTTACTGTATAATGTCCCATTCCCAGCAGTCACCTCTCCAGTCATCACCCAGACACATCCCCAGGTGTTACTGTATAATGCCCCATTCCCAGCAGTCCTTCTCCAGTCATCACCCAGACACCCCCCCCTGGTGTTACTGTATAATGTCCCATTCCCAGCAGTTACTTCTCCAGTCATCACCCAGACACCCCCCCTGGTGTTACTGTATAATGTCCCATTCCCAGCAGTCACCTCTCCAGTCATCACCCAGACACCCCCCCTGGTGTTACTGTATAATGTCCCATTCCCAGCAGTCACTTCTCCAGTCATCACCCAGACATGTCCCCCTGGTGTTACTGTATAATGTCCCATTCCCAGCAGTCACTTCTCCAGTCATCACCCAGCATCACCCAGACATGTCCCCTTGGTGTTACTGTATAATGCCCCATTCCCAGCAGTCACCTCTCCAGACATCACCCAGACACATCCCCTGGTGTTACTGTATAATGTCCCATTCCCAGCAGTCACCTATCCAGTCATCACCCAGACACCCCCCTGGTGTTACTGTATAATGTCCCATTCCCAGCAGTCACTTCTCCAGTCATCACCCAGACACCCCCCCTGGTGTTACTGTATAATGTCCCATTCCCAGCAGTCACTTCTCCAGTCATCACCAAGACATGTCCCCCTGGTGTTACTGTATAATGCCCCATTCCCAGCAGTCACCTCTCCAGACATCACCCAGACACATCCCCCGGTGTTACTGTATAATGTCCCATTCCCAGCAGTCACCTCTCCAGTCATCACCCAGACACCCCCCCTGGTGTTACTGTATAATGTCCCATTCCCAGCAGTCACTTCTCCAGTCATCACCCAGACATGTCCCCCTGGTGTTACTGTATAATGCCCCATTCCCAGCAGTCACCTCTCCAGTCATCACCCAGACACCCCCCCTGGTGTTACTGTATAATGTCCCATTCCCAGCAGTCACTTCTCCAGTCATCACCCAGACACCCCCCCTGGTGTTACTGTATAATGTCCCATTCCCAGCAGTCACTTCTCCAGTCATCACCCAGACACCCCCCCTGGTGTTACTGTATAATGTCCCATTCCCAGCAGTCACTTCTCCAGTCATCACCAAGACATGTCCCCCTGGTGTTACTGTATAATGCCCCATTCCCAGCAGTCACCTCTCCAGTCATCACCCAGACTCCCCCCCTGGTGTTACTGTATAATGTCCCATTCCCAGCAGTCACTTCTCCAGTCATCACCCAGACACCCCCCCTGGTGTTACTGTATAATGTCCCATTCCCAGCAGTCACTTCTCCAGTCATCACCCAGACATGTCCCCCTGGTGTTACTGTATAATGCCCCATTCCCAGCAGTCACCTCTCCAGTCATCACCCAGACACCCCCCCTGGTGTTACTGTATAATGTCCCATTCCCAGCAGTCACTTCTCCAGTCATCACCCAGACACCCCCCTGGTGTTACTGTATAATGTCCCATTCCCAGCAGTCACCTCTCCAGTCATCACCCAGACACGCCCCCCGGTGTTACTGTATAATGCCCCATTCCCAGCAGTCACCTCTCCAGTCATCACCCAGACACCCCCCCTGGTGTTACTGTATAATGTCCTATTCCCAGCAGTCACCTCTCCAGTCATCACCCAGACACATCCCCTGGTGTTACTGTATAATGCCCCATTCCCAGCAGTCACTTCTCCAGTCATCACCCAGACACATCCCCAGGTGTTACTGTATAATGCCCCATTCCCAGCAGTCACTTCTCCAGTCATCACCCAGACACCCCCCTGGTGTTACTGTATAATGTCCCATTCCCAGCAGTCACCTCTCCAGTCATCACCCAGACACATCCCCAGGTGTTACTGTATAATGCCCCATTCCCAGCAGTCACTTCTCTAGTTATCACCCAGACACCCCCCCTGGTGTTACTGTATAATGTCCCATTCCCAGCAGTCACTTTTCCAGTCATCACCCAGACACCCCCCTGGTGTTACTGTATAATGTCCCATTCCCAGCAGTCACCTCTCCAGTCATCACCCAGACATGTCCCCCTGGTGTTACTGTATAATGTCCCATTCCCAGCAGTCACTTCTCCAGTCATCACCCAGACATGTCCCCCTGGTGTTACTGTATAATGCCCCATTCCCAGCAGTCACCTCTCCAGACATCACCCAGACACATCCCCTGGTGTTACTGTATAATGTCCCATTCCCAGCAGTCACCTCTCCAGTCATCACCCAGACACCCCCACTGGTGTTACTGTATAATGTCCCATTCCCAGCAGTCACTTCTCCAGTCATCACCCAGACACCCCCCCTGGTGTTACTGTATAATGTCCCATTCCCAGCAGTCACCTCTCCAGTCATCACCCAGACACCCCCCTGGTGTTACTGTATAATGTCCCATTCCCAGCAGTCACTTCTCCAGTCATCACCCAGACACCCCCCCTGGTGTTACTGTATAATGTCCCATTCCCAGCAGTCACTTCTCCAGTCATCACCCAGACACATCCCCAGGTGTTACTGTATAATGCCCCATTCCCAGCAGTCACTTCTCCAGTCATCACCCAGACACCCCCCTGGTGTTACTGTATAATGTCCCATTCCCAGCAGTCACCTCTCCAGTCATCACCCAGACACCCCCCCTGGTGTTACTGTATAATGCCCCGTTCCCAGCAGTCACCTCTCCAGTCATCACCCAGACACCCCCCCTGGTGTTACTGTATAATGCCCCGTTCCCAGCAGTCACCTCTCCAGTCATCACCCAGACACCCCCCCTGGTGTTACTGTATAATGTCCCATTCCCAGCAGTCACCTCTCCAGTCATCACCCAGACACATCCCCTGGTGTTACTGTATAATGCCCCATTCCCAGCAGTCACTTCTCCAGTCATCACCCAGACACATCCCCAGGTGTTACTGTATAATGCCCCATTCCCAGCAGTCACTTCTCCAGTCATCACCCAGACACCCCCCCTGGTGTTACTGTATAATGTCCCATTCCCAGCAGTCACCTCTCCAGTCATCACCCAGACACATCCCCAGGTGTTACTGTATAATGCCCCATTCCCAGCAGTCCTTCTCCAGTCATCACCCAGACACCCCCCCTGGTGTTACTGTATAATGTCCCATTCCCAGCAGTCACTTCTCCAGTCATCACCCAGACACCCCCCCTGGTGTTACTGTATAATGTCCCATTCCCAGCAGTCACCTCTCCAGTCATCACCCAGACACCCCCCCTGGTGTTACTGTATAATGTCCCATTCCCAGCAGTCACTTCTCCAGTCATCACCCAGACATGTCCCCCTGGTGTTACTGTATAATGTCCCATTCCCAGCAGTCACTTCTCCAGTCATCACCCAGCATCACCCAGACATGTCCCCTTGGTGTTACTGTATAATGCCCCATTCCCAGCAGTCACCTCTCCAGACATCACCCAGACACATCCCCTGGTGTTACTGTATAATGTCCCATTCCCAGCAGTCACCTATCCAGTCATCACCCAGACACCCCCCTGGTGTTACTGTATAATGTCCCATTCCCAGCAGTCACTTCTCCAGTCATCACCCAGACACCCCCCTGGTGTTACTGTATAATGTCCCATTCCCAGCAGTCACTTCTCCAGTCATCACCAAGACATGTCCCCCTGGTGTTACTGTATAATGCCCCATTCCCAGCAGTCACCTCTCCAGACATCACCCAGACACATCCCCCGGTGTTACTGTATAATGTCCCATTCCCAGCAGTCACCTCTCCAGTCATCACCCAGACACCCCCCCTGGTGTTACTGTATAATGTCCCATTCCCAGCAGTCACTTCTCCAGTCATCACCCAGACATGTCCCCCTGGTGTTAATGTATAATGCCCCATTCCCAGCAGTCACCTCTCCAGTCATCACCCAGACACCCCCCCTGGTGTTACTGTATAATGTCCCATTCCCAGCAGTCACCTCTCCAGTCATCATCCAGACACGTCCCCCAGTGTTACTGTATAATGCCCCATTCCCAGCAGTCACTCCTCCAGTCATCACCCAGACACGTTCCCTGGTGTTACTGTATAATGTCCCATTCCCAGCAGTCACTTCTCCAGTCATCACCCAGACACGTCCCCCGGTGTTACTGTATAATGCCCCATTCCCAGCAGTCACCTCTCCAGTCATCATCCAGACACGTCCCCCAGTGTTACTGTATAATGCCCCATTCCCAGCAGTCACTTCTCCAGTCATCACCCAGACACGTCCCCCGGTGTTACTGTATAATGCCCCATTCCCAGCAGTCACCTCTCCAGTCATCACCCAGACACGTCCCTTGGTGTTACTGTATAATGCCCCATTCCCAGCAGTCACCTCTCCAGTCATCATCCAGACACGTCCCCCAGTGTTACTGTGTAATGCCCCATTCCCAGCAGTCACTCCTCCAGTCATCACCCAGACACGTCCCCCGGTGTTACTGTATAATGCCCCATTCCCAGCAGTCACCTCTCCAGTCACCACCCAGACACATCCCCTGGTGTTACTGTATAATGTCCCATTCCCGGCAGTCACCTCTCCAGTCATCGCCCAGACACATCCCCTGGTGTTACTGTATAATGCCCCAGTCCCAACAGTCACCTCTCCAGTCATCACCCAGATACATTACCTGGTGTTACTGTATAATGTCCTATTCGCAGCAGTCACCTCTCCAGTCACCACCCAGACACATCCCCTGGTGTTACTGTATAATGTCCCATTCCCAGCAGTCACCTCTCCAGTCATCACCCAGACACATCCCCTGGTGTTACTGTATAATGCCCCATTCCCAGCAGTCACCTCTCCAGTCATCACCCAGACACGACCCCTGGTGTTACTATATAATGCCCCATTCCCAGCAGTCACCTCTCCAGTCATCACCCAGACACATCCCCTGGTGTTACTGTATAATACCCCATTCCCAGCAGACACCTCTCCAGTCATCACCCAGACACATCTCCTGGTGTTACTGTATAATACCCCATTCCCAGCAGTCACCTCTCCAGTCATCACCCAGACACGTCCCCTGGTGTTACTGTATAATACCCCTTTCCCAGCAGTCACCTCTCCAGTCATCACCCAGACACATCCCCTGGTATTACTGTATAATGCCCCATTCCCAGCAGTCACTTCTCCAGTCATCACCCAGACACCCCCCCTGGTGTTACTGTATAATGTCCCATTCCCAGCAGTCACTTCTCCAGTCATCACCCAGACACCCCCCCTGGTGTTACTGTATAATGTCCCATTCCCAGCAGTCACTTCTCCAGTCATCACCCAGACACCCCCCCTGGTGTTACTGTATAATGTCCCATTCCCAGCAGTCACCTCTCCAGTCATCACCCAGACACATCCCCTGGTATTACTGTATAATGCCCCATTCCCAGCAGTCGCTTCTCCAGTCATCACCCAGACACGTCCCCTGGTGATACTGTATAATGTCCCATTCCCAGCAGTCACCTCTCCAGTCATCACCCAGACACCCCCCCTGGTGTTACTGTATAATGTCCCATTCCCAGCAGTCACTTCTCCAGTCATCACCCAGACACCCCCCCTGGTGTTACTGTATAATGTCCCATTCCCAGCAGTCACTTCTCCAGTCATCAACCAGACATGTTCCCCTGGTGTTACTGTATAATGCCCCATTCCCAGCAGTCACCTCTCCAGACATCACCCAGACACATCCCCCGGTGTTACTGTATAATGTCCCATTCCCAGCAGTCACCTCTCCAGTCATCACACAGACACCCCCACTGGTGTTACTGTATAATGTCCCATTCCCAGCAGTCACTTCTCCAGTCATCACCCAGACACGTCCCCCGGTGTTACTGTATAATGCCCCATTCCCAGCAGTCACTTCTCCAGTCATCACCCAGACACCCCCCCTGGTGTTACTGTATAATGCCCCATTCCCAGCAGTCACTTCTCCAGTCATCACCCAGACACGTCCCCTGGTGTTACTGTATAATGTCCCATTCCCAGCAGTCACCTCTCCAGTCATCACCCAGACACCCCCCCTGGTGTTACTGTATAATGTCCCATTCCCAGCAGTCACCTCTCCAGTCATCACTCAGACACCCCCCCTGGTGTTACTGTATAATGTCCCATTCCCAGCAGTCACTTCTCCAGTCATAACCCAGACACCCCCCCTGGTGTTACTGTATAATGTCCCATTCCCAGCAGTCACTTCTCCAGTCATCACCCAGACACCCCCCCTGGTGTTACTGTATAATGTCCCATTCCCAGCAGTCACCTCTCCAGTCATCACCCAGACACCCCCCCTGGTGTTACTGTATAATGTCCCATTCCCAGCAGTCACCTCTCCAGTCATCACTCAGACACCCCCCCTGGTGTTACTGTATAATGCCCCATTCCCAGCAGTCACTTCTCCAGTCATCACCCAGACACATCCCCAGGTGTTACTGTATAATGCCCCATTCCCAGCAGTCACTTCTCCAGTCATCACCCAGACACCCCCCTGGTGTTACTGTATAATGCCCCATTCCCGGCAGTCACCTCTCCAGTCATCACCCAGACACATCCCCCGGTGTTACTGTATAATGCCCCATTCCCAGCAGTCACCTCTCCAGTCATCACCCAGACACATACCCCGGTGTTACTGTATAATGTCCCATTCCCAGCAGTCACCTCTCCAGTCATCACCCAGACACGTCCCCTAATCTTACTGTATAATGTTCCATTCCCAGCGGTCACCTCTCCAGTCATCACCCAGAAACTTCCTCTGGTGTTACTGTATAATGCCCCATTCCCAACAGTCACCTCTCCAGTCATCACCCAGATACATTCCCCGGTGTTACTGTATAATGCCCCATTCCCGGCAGTCACCTCTCCAGTCATCACCCAGACACATCCCCCGGTGTTACTGTATAATGCCCCATTCCCAGCAGTCACCTCTCCAGTCATCACCCAGACACATACCCCGGTGTTACTGTATAATGTCCCATTCCCAGCAGTCACCTCTGCAGTCATCACCCAGACACGTCCCCTAATGTTACTGTATAATGTTCCATTCCCAGCGGTCACCTCTCCAGTCATCACCCAGAAACTTCCTCTGGTGTTACTGTATAATGCCCCATTCCCAACAGTCACCTCTCCAGTCATCACCCAGATACATTCCCCGGTGTTACTGTATAATGTCCTATTTGCAGCAGTCACCTCTTGAGTCATCACCGAGACACACATCCTGGTGTTACTGTATAATGCCCCATTCCCAGCAGTCACTTCTCCAGACATCACCCAGACACATCCCCCGGTGTTACTGTATAATGTCCCATTCCCAGCAGTCACCTCTCCAGTCATCACCCAGACACCCCCCCTGGTGTTACTGTATAATGTCCCATTCCCAGCAGTCACTTCTCCAGTCATCACCCAGACACCCCCCTGGTGTTACTGTATAATGTCCCATTCCCAGCAGTCACTTCTCCAGTCATCACCCAGACATGTCCCCCTGGTGTTACTGTATAATGCCCCATTCCCAGCAGTCACTTCTCCAGACATCACCCAGACACATCCCCCGGTGTTACTGTATAATGCCCCATTCCCAGCATTCACCTCTCCAGTCATCACCCAGACACCCCCCCTGGTGTTACTGTATAATGTCCCATTCCCAGCAGTCACTTCTCCAGTCGTCACCCAGACACCCCCCTGGTGTTACTGTATAATGTCCCATTCCCAGCAGTCACCTCTCCAGTCATCACCCAGACACGCCCCCTGGTGTTACTGTATAATGCCCCATTCCCAGCAGTCACCTTTCCAGTCATCACCCAGACACCCCCCCTGGTGTTACTGTATAATGTCCCATTCCCAGCAGTCACCTCTCCAGTCATCACCCAGACACATCCCCTGGTGTTACTGTATAATGCCTTATTCCCAGCAGTCACTTCTCCAGTCATCACCCAGACACATCCCCAGGTGTTACTGTATAATGCCCCATTCCCAGCAGTCACTTCTCCAGTCATCACCCAGACACCCCCCCTGGTGTTACTGTATAATGTCCCATTCCCAGCAGTCACCTCTCCAGTCATCACCCAGACACATCCCCAGGTGTTACTGTATAATGCCCCATTCCCAGCAGTCACCTCTCTAGTCATCACCCAGACACCCCCCTGGTGTTACTGTATAATGTCCCATTCCCAGCAGTCACTTCTCCAGTCATCACCCATGCACTCCCCCTGGTGTTACTGTATAATGTCCCATTCCCAGCAGTCACCTCTCCAGTCATCACCCAGACACCCCCCATGGTGTTACTGTATAATGTCCCATTCCCAGCAGTCACTTCTCCAGTCATCACCCAGACATGTCTCCCTGGTGTTACTGTATAATGTCCCATTCCCAGCAGTCACTTCTCCAGTCATCACCCAGACATGTCCCCCTGGTGTTACTGTATAATGCCCCATTCCCAGCAGTCCTTCTCCAGTCATCACCCAGACACCCCCCCCTGGTGTTACTGTATAATGTCCCATTCCCAGCAGTCACTTCTCCAGTCATCACCCAGACACCCCCCCTGGTGTTACTGTATAATGTCCCATTCCCAGCAGTCACCTCTCCAGTCATCACCCAGACACCCCCCCTGGTGTTACTGTATAATGTCCCATTCCCAGCAGTCACTTCTCCAGTCATCACCCAGACATGTCCCCCTGGTGTTACTGTATAATGTCCCATTCCCAGCAGTCACTTCTCCAGTCATCACCCAGCATCACCCAGACATGTCCCCTTGGTGTTACTGTATAATGCCCCATTCCCAGCAGTCACCTCTCCAGACATCACCCAGACACATCCCCTGGTGTTACTGTATAATGTCCCATTCCCAGCAGTCACCTATCCAGTCATCACCCAGACACCCCCCTGGTGTTACTGTATAATGTCCCATTCCCAGCAGTCACTTCTCCAGTCATCACCCAGACACCCCCCCTGGTGTTACTGTATAATGTCCCATTCCCAGCAGTCACTTCTCCAGTCATCACCAAGACATGTCCCCCTGGTGTTACTGTATAATGCCCCATTCCCAGCAGTCACCTCTCCAGACATCACCCAGACACATCCCCCGGTGTTACTGTATAATGTCCCATTCCCAGCAGTCACCTCTCCAGTCATCACCCAGACACCCCCCCTGGTGTTACTGTATTATGTCCCATTCCCAGCAGTCACTTCTCCAGTCATCACCCAGACATGTCCCCCTGGTGTTACTGTATAATGCCCCATTCCCAGCAGTCACCTCTCCAGTCATCACCCAGACACCCCCCCTGGTGTTACTGTATAATGTCCCATTCCCAGCAGTCACTTCTCCAGTCATCACCCAGACACCCCCCCTGGTGTTACTGTATAATGTCCCATTCCCAGCAGTCACTTCTCCAGTCATCACCCAGACACCCCCCCTGGTGTTACTGTATAATGTCCCATTCCCAGCAGTCACTTCTCCAGTCATCACCAAGACATGTCCCCCTGGTGTTACTGTATAATGCCCCATTCCCAGCAGTCACCTCTCCAGTCATCACCCAGACTCCCCCCCTGGTGTTACTGTATAATGTCCCATTCCCAGCAGTCACTTCTCCAGTCATCACCCAGACACCCCCCCTGGTGTTACTGTATAATGTCCCATTCCCAGCAGTCACTTCTCCAGTCATCACCCAGACATGTCCCCCTGGTGTTACTGTATAATGCCCCATTCCCAGCAGTCACCTCTCCAGTCATCACCCAGACACCCCCCCTGGTGTTACTGTATAATGTCCCATTCGCAGCAGTCACTTCTCCAGTCATCACCCAGACACCCCCCTGGTGTTACTGTATAATGTCCCATTCCCAGCAGTCACCTCTCCAGTCATCACCCAGACACGCCCCCCGGTGTTACTGTATAATGCCCCATTCCCAGCAGTCACCTCTCCAGTCATCACCCAGACACCCCCCCTGGTGTTACTGTATAATGTCCTATTCCCAGCAGTCACCTCTCCAGTCATCACCCAGACACATCCCCTGGTGTTACTGTATAATGCCCCATTCCCAGCAGTCACTTCTCCAGTCATCACCCAGACACATCCCCAGGTGTTACTGTATAATGCCCCATTCCCAGCAGTCACTTCTCCAGTCATCACCCAGACACCCCCCTGGTGTTACTGTATAATGTCCCATTCCCAGCAGTCACCTCTCCAGTCATCACCCAGACACATCCCCAGGTGTTACTGTATAATGCCCCATTCCCAGCAGTCACTTCTCTAGTTATCACCCAGACACCCCCCCTGGTGTTACTGTATAATGTCCCATTCCCAGCAGTCACTTTTCCAGTCATCACCCAGACACCCCCCTGGTGTTACTGTATAATGTCCCATTCCCAGCAGTCACCTCTCCAGTCATCACCCAGACATGTCCCCCTGGTGTTACTGTATAATGTCCCATTCCCAGCAGTCACTTCTCCAGTCATCACCCAGACATGTCCCCCTGGTGTTACTGTATAATGCCCCATTCCCAGCAGTCACCTCTCCAGACATCACCCAGACACATCCCCTGGTGTTACTGTATAATGTCCCATTCCCAGCAGTCACCTCTCCAGTCATCACCCAGACACCCCCACTGGTGTTACTGTATAATGTCCCATTCCCAGCAGTCACTTCTCCAGTCATCACCCAGACACCCCCCCTGGTGTTACTGTATAATGTCCCATTCCCAGCAGTCACCTCTCCAGTCATCACCCAGACACCCCCCTGGTGTTACTGTATAATGTCCCATTCCCAGCAGTCACTTCTCCAGTCATCACCCAGACACCCCCCCTGGTGTTACTGTATAATGTCCCATTCCCAGCAGTCACTTCTCCAGTCATCACCCAGACACATCCCCAGGTGTTACTGTATAATGCCCCATTCCCAGCAGTCACTTCTCCAGTCATCACCCAGACACCCCCCTGGTGTTACTGTATAATGTCCCATTCCCAGCAGTCACCTCTCCAGTCATCACCCAGACACCCCCCCTGGTGTTACTGTATAATGCCCCGTTCCCAGCAGTCACCTCTCCAGTCATCACCCAGACACCCCCCCTGGTGTTACTGTATAATGCCCCGTTCCCAGCAGTCACCTCTCCAGTCATCACCCAGACACCCCCCCTGGTGTTACTGTATAATGTCCCATTCCCAGCAGTCACCTCTCCAGTCATCACCCAGACACATCCCCTGGTGTTACTGTATAATGCCCCATTCCCAGCAGTCACTTCTCCAGTCATCACCCAGACACATCCCCAGGTGTTACTGTATAATGCCCCATTCCCAGCAGTCACTTCTCCAGTCATCACCCAGACACCCCCCCTGGTGTTACTGTATAATGTCCCATTCCCAGCAGTCACCTCTCCAGTCATCACCCAGACACATCCCCAGGTGTTACTGTATAATGCCCCATTCCCAGCAGTCCTTCTCCAGTCATCACCCAGACACCCCCCCTGGTGTTACTGTATAATGTCCCATTCCCAGCAGTCACTTCTCCAGTCATCACCCAGACACCCCCCCTGGTGTTACTGTATAATGTCCCATTCCCAGCAGTCACCTCTCCAGTCATCACCCAGACACCCCCCCTGGTGTTACTGTATAATGTCCCATTCCCAGCAGTCACTTCTCCAGTCATCACCCAGCATCACCCAGACATGTCCCCTTGGTGTTACTGTATAATGCCCCATTCCCAGCAGTCACCTCTCCAGACATCACCCAGACACATCCCCTGGTGTTACTGTATAATGTCCCATTCCCAGCAGTCACCTATCCAGTCATCACCCAGACACCCCCCTGGTGTTACTGTATAATGTCCCATTCCCAGCAGTCACTTCTCCAGTCATCACCCAGACACCCCCCCTGGTGTTACTGTATAATGTCCCATTCCCAGCAGTCACTTCTCCAGTCATCACCAAGACATGTCCCCCTGGTGTTACTGTATAATGCCCCATTCCCAGCAGTCACCTCTCCAGACATCACCCAGACACATCCCCCGGTGTTACTGTATAATGTCCCATTCCCAGCAGTCACCTCTCCAGTCATCACCCAGACACCCCCCCTGGTGTTACTGTATAATGTCCCATTCCCAGCAGTCACTTCTCCAGTCATCACCCAGACATGTCCCCCTGGTGTTAATGTATAATGCCCCATTCCCAGCAGTCACCTCTCCAGTCATCACCCAGACACCCCCCCTGGTGTTACTGTATAATGTCCCATTCCCAGCAGTCACCTCTCCAGTCATCATCCAGACACGTCCCCCAGTGTTACTGTATAATGCCCCATTCCCAGCAGTCACTCCTCCAGTCATCACCCAGACACGTTCCCTGGTGTTACTGTATAATGTCCCATTCCCAGCAGTCACTTCTCCAGTCATCACCCAGACACGTCCCCCGGTGTTACTGTATAATGCCCCATTCCCAGCAGTCACCTCTCCAGTCATCATCCAGACACGTCCCCCAGTGTTACTGTATAATGCCCCATTCCCAGCAGTCACTTCTCCAGTCATCACCCAGACACGTCCCCCGGTGTTACTGTATAATGCCCCATTCCCAGCAGTCACCTCTCCAGTCATCACCCAGACACGTCCCTTGGTGTTACTGTATAATGCCCCATTCCCAGCAGTCACCTCTCCAGTCATCATCCAGACACGTCCCCCAGTGTTACTGTGTAATGCCCCATTCCCAGCAGTCACTCCTCCAGTCATCACCCAGACACGTCCCCCGGTGTTACTGTATAATGCCCCATTCCCAGCAGTCACCTCTCCAGTCACCACCCAGACACATCCCCTGGTGTTACTGTATAATGTCCCATTCCCGGCAGTCACCTCTCCAGTCATCGCCCAGACACATCCCCTGGTGTTACTGTATAATGCCCCAGTCCCAACAGTCACCTCTCCAGTCATCACCCAGATACATTACCTGGTGTTACTGTATAATGTCCTATTCGCAGCAGTCACCTCTCCAGTCACCACCCAGACACATCCCCTGGTGTTACTGTATAATGTCCCATTCCCAGCAGTCACCTCTCCAGTCATCACCCAGACACATCCCCTGGTGTTACTGTATAATGCCCCATTCCCAGCAGTCACCTCTCCAGTCATCACCCAGACACGACCCCTGGTGTTACTA
The DNA here is from genome assembly GCF_028390025.1 of Pseudophryne corroboree. Taxonomy (NCBI): domain Eukaryota; kingdom Metazoa; phylum Chordata; class Amphibia; order Anura; family Myobatrachidae; genus Pseudophryne; species Pseudophryne corroboree. Next base: position 57,604 of record NW_026968355.1, read on the forward strand.
TATAATGCCCCATTCCCAGCAGTCACCTCTCCAGTCATCACCCAGACACATCCCCTGGTGTTACTGTATAATACCCCATTCCCAGCAGACACCTCTCCAGTCATCACCCAGACACATCTCCTGGTGTTACTGTATAATACCCCATTCCCAGCAGTCACCTCTCCAGTCATCACCCAGACACGTCCCCTGGTGTTACTGTATAATACCCCTTTCCCAGCAGTCACCTCTCCAGTCATCACCCAGACACATCCCCTGGTATTACTGTATAATGCCCCATTCCCAGCAGTCACTTCTCCAGTCATCACCCAGACACCCCCCCTGGTGTTACTGTATAATGTCCCATTCCCAGCAGTCACTTCTCCAGTCATCACCCAGACACCCCCCCTGGTGTTACTGTATAATGTCCCATTCCCAGCAGTCACTTCTCCAGTCATCACCCAGACACCCCCCCTGGTGTTACTGTATAATGTCCCATTCCCAGCAGTCACCTCTCCAGTCATCACCCAGACACATCCCCTGGTATTACTGTATAATGCCCCATTCCCAGCAGTCGCTTCTCCAGTCATCACCCAGACACGTCCCCTGGTGTTACTGTATAATGTCCCATTCCCAGCAGTCACCTCTCCAGTCATCACCCAGACACCCCCCCTGGTGTTACTGTATAATGTCCCATTCCCAGCAGTCACTTCTCCAGTCATCACCCAGACACCCCCCCTGGTGTTACTGTATAATGTCCCATTCCCAGCAGTCACTTCTCCAGTCATCAACCAGACATGTTCCCCTGGTGTTACTGTATAATGCCCCATTCCCAGCAGTCACCTCTCCAGACATCACCCAGACACATCCCCCGGTGTTACTGTATAATGTCCCATTCCCAGCAGTCACCTCACCAGTCATCACACAGACACCCCCACTGGTGTTACTGTATAATGTCCCATTCCCAGCAGTCACTTCTCCAGTCATCACCCAGACACGTCCCCCGGTGTTACTGTATAATTCCCCATTCCCAGCAGTCACTTCTCCAGTCATCACCCAGACACCCCCCCTGGTGTTACTGTATAATGTCCCATTCCCAGCAGTCACCTCTCCAGTCATCACCCAGACACATCCCCTGGTATTACTGTATAATGCCCCATTCCCAGCAGTCACTTCTCCAGTCATCACCCAGACACGTCCCCTGGTGTTACTGTATAATGTCCCATTCCCAGCAGTCACCTCTCCAGTCATCACCCAGACACCCCCCCTGGTGTTACTGTATAATGTCCCATTCCCAGCAGTCACCTCTCCAGTCATCACTCAGACACCCCCCCTGGTGTTACTGTATAATGTCCCATTCCCAGCAGTCACTTCTCCAGTCATAACCCAGACACCCCCCCTGGTGTTACTGTATAATGTCCCATTCCCAGCAGTCACTTCTCCAGTCATCACCCAGACACCCCCCCTGGTGTTACTGTATAATGTCCCATTCCCAGCAGTCACCTCTCCAGTCATCACCCAGACACCCCCCCTGGTGTTACTGTATAATGTCCCATTCCCAGCAGTCACCTCTCCAGTCATCACTCAGACACCCCCCCTGGTGTTACTGTATAATGCCCCATTCCCAGCAGTCACTTCTCCAGTCATCACCCAGACACATCCCCAGGTGTTACTGTATAATGCCCCATTCCCAGCAGTCACTTCTCCAGTCATCACCCAGACACCCCCCTGGTGTTACTGTATAATGCCCCATTCCCGGCAGTCACCTCTCCAGTCATCACCCAGACACATCCCCCGGTGTTACTGTATAATGCCCCATTCCCAGCAGTCACCTCTCCAGTCATCACCCAGACACATACCCCGGTGTTACTGTATAATGTCCCATTCCCAGCAGTCACCTCTCCAGTCATCACCCAGACACGTCCCCTAATCTTACTGTATAATGTTCCATTCCCAGCGGTCACCTCTCCAGTCATCACCCAGAAACTTCCTCTGGTGTTACTGTATAATGCCCCATTCCCAACAGTCACCTCTCCAGTCATCACCCAGATACATTCCCTGGTGTTACTGTATAATGCCCCATTCCCGGCAGTCACCTCTCCAGTCATCACCCAGACACATCCCCCGGTGTTACTGTATAATGCCCCATTCCCAGCAGTCACCTCTCCAGTCATCACCCAGACACATACCCCGGTGTTACTGTATAATGTCCCATTCCCAGCAGTCACCTCTGCAGTCATCACCCAGACACGTCCCCTAATGTTACTGTATAATGTTCCATTCCCAGCGGTCACCTCTCCAGTCATCACCCAGAAACTTCCTCTGGTGTTACTGTATAATGCCCCATTCCCAACAGTCACCTCTCCAGTCATCACCCAGATACATTCCCCGGTGTTACTGTATAATGTCCTATTTGCAGCAGTCACCTCTTGAGTCATCACCGAGACACACATCCTGGTGTTACTGTATAATGCCCCATTCCCAGCAGTCACTTCTGCAGACATCACCCAGACACATCCCCCGGTGTTACTGTATAATGTCCCATTCCCAGCAGTCACCTCTCCAGTCATCACCCAGACACCCCCCCTGGTGTTACTGTATAATGTCCCATTCCCAGCAGTCACTTCTCCAGTCATCACCCAGACACCCCCCTGGTGTTACTGTATAATGTCCCATTCCCAGCAGTCACTTCTCCAGTCATCACCCAGACATGTCCCCCTGGTGTTACTGTATAATGCCCCATTCCCAGCAGTCACTTCTCCAGACATCACCCAGACACATCCCCCGGTGTTACTGTATAATGCCCCATTCCCAGCATTCACCTCTCCAGTCATCACCCAGACACCCCCCCTGGTGTTACTGTATAATGTCCCATTCCCAGCAGTCACTTCTCCAGTCGTCACCCAGACACCCCCCTGGTGTTACTGTATAATGTCCCATTCCCAGCAGTCACCTCTCCAGTCATCACCCAGACACGCCCCCTGGTGTTACTGTATAATGCCCCATTCCCAGCAGTCACCTTTCCAGTCATCACCCAGACACCCCCCCTGGTGTTACTGTATAATGTCCCATTCCCAGCAGTCACCTCTCCAGTCATCACCCAGACACATCCCCTGGTGTTACTGTATAATGCCTTATTCCCAGCAGTCACTTCTCCAGTCATCACCCAGACACATCCCCAGGTGTTACTGTATAATGCCCCATTCCCAGCAGTCACTTCTCCAGTCATCACCCAGACACCCCCCCTGGTGTTACTGTATAATGTCCCATTCCCAGCAGTCACCTCTCCAGTCATCACCCAGACACATCCCCAGGTGTTACTGTATAATGCCCCATTCCCAGCAGTCACCTCTCTAGTCATCACCCAGACACCCCCCTGGTGTTACTGTATAATGTCCCATTCCCAGCAGTCACTTCTCCAGTCATCACCCATGCACTCCCCCTGGTGTTACTGTATAATGTCCCATTCCCAGCAGTCACCTCTCCAGTCATCACCCAGACACCCCCCATGGTGTTACTGTATAATGTCCCATTCCCAGCAGTCACTTCTCCAGTCATCACCCAGACATGTCTCCCTGGTGTTACTGTATAATGTCCCATTCCCAGCAGTCACTTCTCCAGTCATCACCCAGACATGTCCCCCTGGTGTTACTGTATAATGTCCCATTCCCAGCAGTCACCTCTCCAGTCATCACCCAGACACCCCCCCTGGTGTTACTGTATAATGTCCCATTCCCAGCAGTCACTTCTCCAGTCATCACCCAGACACCCCCCCTGGTGTTACTGTATAATGTCCCATTCCCAGCAGTCACCTCTCCAGTCATCATCCAGACACGTCCCCCAGTGTTACTGTATAATGCCCCATTCCCAGCAGTCACTCCTCCAGTCATTACCCAGACACGTTCCCTGGTGTTACTGTATAATGTCCCATTCCCAGCAGTCACTTCTCCAGTCATCACCCAGACACCCCCCCTGGTGTTACTGTATAATGTCCCATTCCCAGCAGTCACTTCTCCAGTCATCAACCAGACATGTCCCCCTGGTGTTACTGTATAATGCCCCATTCCCAGCAGTCACCTCTCCAGACATCACCCAGACACATCCCCCGGTGTTACTGTATAATGTCCCATTCCCAGCAGTCACCTCTCCAGTCATCACCCAGACACCCCCACTGGTGTTACTGTATAATGTCCCATTCCCAGCAGTCACTTCTCCAGTCATCACCCAGACACCCCCCCTGATGTTACTGTATAATGTCCCATTCCCAGCAGTCACCTCTCCAGACATCACCCAGACACCCCCCTGGTGTTACTGTATAATGCCCCATTCCCAGCAGTCCTTCTCCAGTCATCACCCAGACACCCCCCCTGGTGTTACTGTATAATGTCCCATTCCCAGCAGTCACTTCTCCAGTCATCACCCAGACACCCCCCCTGGTGTTACTGTATAATGTCCCATTCCCAGCAGTCACCTCTCCAGTCATCACCCAGACACCCCCCCTGGTGTTACTGTATAATGTCCCATTCCCAGCAGTCACTTCTCCAGTCATCACCCAGACATGTCCCCCTGGTGTTACTGTATAATGTCCCATTCCCAGCAGTCACTTCTCCAGTCATCACCCAGCATCACCCAGACATGTCCCCTTGGTGTTACTGTATAATGCCCCATTCCCAGCAGTCACCTCTCCAGACATCACCCAGACACATCCCCTGGTGTTACTGTATAATGTCCCATTCCCAGCAGTCACCTATCCAGTCATCACCCAGACACCCCCCTGGTGTTACTGTATAATGTCCCATTCCCAGCAGTCACTTCTCCAGTCATCACCCAGACACCCCCCCTGGTGTTACTGTATAATGTCCCATTCCCAGCAGTCACTTCTCCAGTCATCACCAAGACATGTCCCCCTGGTGTTACTGTATAATGCCCCATTCCCAGCAGTCACCTCTCCAGACATCACCCAGACACATCCCCCGGTGTTACTGTATAATGTCCCATTCCCAGCAGTCACCTCTCCAGTCATCACCCAGACACCCCCCCTGGTGTTACTGTATAATGTCCCATTCCCAGCAGTCACTTCTCCAGTCATCACCCAGACATGTCCCCCTGGTGTTACTGTATAATGTCCCATTCCCAGCAGTCACCTCTCCAGTCAGCAGCTGAATGATCTTGTTGGTGAGTTCCAGGATCTTTTGGTCATTGTGTCTCTCATGTGTCAGTGAGTCAGGTGGAGGCACCGTGATTGGGCTCTGGGTTCTACTCAGTCCTCCTGACGGGGATGGCTGTTGAGTATCTCACACTCACTGGATGTCTTCTTCACTACTGTGTAATCCTGTGTAATGGAGGAGAAATCAAATATCAATATATACACTCCCAGACCCCCCATCACCTCCCCAGTCCTGTCCCTGTATTATTATTATAGATATAAGTGAAGTAACTGTGACACTCCCAGATCCACTCACCTCCCCAGTCATGTGTCACTGCGATGCTCCCAGATTCCCTCACCTCCCCAGTTATGTCCCTGTATTATTACTATAGATATAAGTGACATCACTGTACCACTCCCAGGTCACCTTACCTCCCCAGTCATGTCCTTGTATTATTACTATAGATATGTGACTTCACAGTGACGCTCCCAGATCCCTTCACCTCCCCAGTCATGTTCTCGTATTATTACAAAATTATTACAAAAAAGATATGTGATGTCACAGTGACAATCCCAGATCCCCTCACCTCCCGTCATGTCCCTGTATCATGACTAAAAATAATTGATGTTACAGTTACGCTACCATATTCCCTCACCTCCCCATTCATGTCCCTGTATTATTACTATAGATATAAGTGATGTCACTGTGACACTCCCAGATCCCCTCACCCTCCCCAGTCATGTCCCTGTATTATTACTATAGATATAAGTTAGGTTACTGTGACGCTCCGAGACTCCATCACCTCCCAGTCACGTCCCTGTATTATTACTATAGATAAGTTAGGTCACTGTGATGCTCCCAGATCCCATCACCTCCCCAGTCATGTCCCTGTATTATTACTATAGATAAGTTAGGTCACTGTGATGCTCCCAGATCCCATCACCTCCCCAGTCATGTCCCTGTATTATTACTATAGATATATGTGATGTCACTGTGACACTTCCAAATCCCCTCACCTCCCCAGTCATGTCCCTGTATTATTAATATAAATAAAAGTGATGTCACTGTAGTGCTCCCAGAACCCCTCACCTCCCCAGTCATGCTCCTTTATTAGTACGATAGATATGTGAGGTCACAGTGTTGCTCCAAGTTCTCCTCACCTCCCCAATCATGTCCCTGTATTATTACTTTAGATATAAGTGATGTCACTGTAACACGCCCAGATATCCTCACCTCTACAGTCATGTCCCTGAATTATTACTATAGATAAAAGTGACATCAATGTGATGCTCCCAGATCCCCTCACCTTCCCAATCATGTCCCTGTATTATTACTATAGCTATAGGTTACATCACAGTGACGCTTCCATATCCCCTCACCTCCCCATTCCTGTCCCTGTATTATTACTATAGATATAAGTGATGTCACTGTGACGCTCCCAGATCCACTCACCTCCCCAGTAAGCAGGTAGATGATCTCCAGGGTGATTTTTATTATACTCTCAGTCCTGTGACTCCTGTTCTTGTCCATCCTCGGTCAATCAGAGATAATACAGAACGTGTGATGTGTAATAAAGACTCCGTTCCCCACAGCTGGAGTTCCTGAAATAAATATAACACATAAAACATATTGCACATGTAACATAGTAAATGTGGAATAGAGTGGTCATTAAGTCTCCTATTTCCCCACAGCCATAGAGTCCTGGTCAGTGTCTCCAAGGTTCCTGTGACCCAGCCCCATAATGCTGTACTGCATAGTGGGCCTGATCTAGATTGTAGCGCTATTGTGGGTGGAGTCACAATGAACTGATGTGCAGTACATTGTGAAGGGACAGGGTCTCCTGGAAAGGCGGCCGGAGACAGGCAGGGGGAAGGCGGCTGGAGACAGGCAGGGGGAAGGCGGCAGGAGACAGGCAGGGGAAAGGCGGCAGGAGACAGGGGAAAGGCGGCAGGAGACAGACAGGGGAAAGGTGGCAGGAGACAGACAGGGGAAAGGTGGCAGGAGACAGACAGGGGAAAGGAGGCAGGAGACAAACAGGGGAAAGGCGGCCGGAGACAGGCAAGGGGAAGGCAGCTGGAGACAGGCAAGGGGAAGGCGGCAGGAGACAGGCAGGGGGAAGGCGGCAGGAGACAGGCAGGGGGAAGGAGGCAGGAGACAGGCAGGGGAAAGGCAGCCGGAGACAGACAGGGGGAAGGCAGCCGGAGACAGACAGGGGGAAGGCAGCCGGAGACAGACAGGGGGAAGGCAGCCGGAGACAGACAGGGGAGCAGCCGCATGGAGTAACATGAGTTGGGGCTTGGACGGGGTCAGCAGCAGCAGCCACGAGCGGGGTACAGTGCCAGCTACCTGCAGGCTATAACCCGGCCCTCCCATACCAGATGCTCCTGCCATGCTACACCCGCAGCCCCCTGCCTCCTACCCACACCCTCTGCAGCCTAGGAAGGATGAGCTGCTGCGAGCCCCCTGGAGGAGTAAGTGCCGCTCTCTGGGCTGCTTCTAGATGCTGCCCTCCCCTACTTGCTGCATGGGTGCAGATGTTGGCAGCGCACACAGCATGAAAACACAAGGTTTGTTGGCGCTGGGCAGGTCTGTGATGGAATACACCTTAGGATTAGCAGCCACCTGGAGAGGGGTAGCCGGCCTCCTCATACAGAGACAAATGTGGGGAATACCAGGTAGGCGCTCTATCCAAATGATGCAGCCAAAAAATAATGAAAAAATAAGAATTTACTCACCGGTAATTCTATTTCTCGTAGTCCGTAGTGGATGCTGGGAACTCTGAAAGGACCATGGGGAATAGCGGGCTCCGAAGGAGGCTGGGCACTCTAGAAAGATCTTAGACTACCTGGTGTGCACTGGCTCCTCCCACTATGACCCTCCTCCAAGCCTCAGTTAGATTTCGTGCCCGGCCGAGGTTGGATGCACACTAGGGGCTCTCCTGAGCTCTTAGAAAGTAATAGTCTTAGATTTTTTTATTTTCAGTGAGACCTGCTGGCAACAGGCTCACTGCAGCGAGGGACTAAGGGGAGAAGAAGCGAACTCGCCTGCTTGCAGCCGGATTGGGCTTCTTAGGCTACTGGACACCATTAGCTCCAGAGGGATCGACCGCAGGCCCAGCCTTGATGTTCGGTCCCGGAGCCGCGCCGCCGTCCCCCTTACAGAGCCAGAAGCAAGAAGATGGTCCGGAAAATCGGCGGCATGAAGACTCTGTCTTCACCAAGGTAGCGCACAGCACTACAGCTGTGCGCCATTGCTCCTCATACACACTTCATACTCCGGTCACTGACTGTCGCTGGGGGGGGGGGGCGCCCTGAGGCAGCAATAAAAACACCTTGGCTGGCTAAAATACCTCAATATATAGCCCCAGGGGCTATATATGAGGTAAATACCCCTGCCAGAATTCCATAAAAAGCGGGAAAATAGGCCGCAAAAAAGGGGCGGAGCCTATCTCCTCAGCACACTGGTGCCATTTTTCCCTCACAGCTCCGCTGGAAGGAAGCTCCCTGGCTCTTCCCTGCAATCTACAGTAACAGTAATAGGGAAAAGAGAGGGGGGGCATTAAATTTGGCAGTATATACATTATATTTTATTGAAAAGCAGCTATTAGGGACATAACTTAGTTAGTCCCTGTATATATATAGCGCTCTGGTGTGTGCTGGCATACTCTTACTCTGTCCCCCCAAAGGGCTTTTTGTGGGTCCTGTCCTCTGTTTGACCATTCCCTGTGTGTGTGGAGTGTGTCGGTACGGCTGTGTCGACATGTTTGAGGAGGATAATGATGTGGAGGGGGAGCAGATGCCTTTAGCAGGGATGTCACCCCCTGGGGGGCAGACACCTGAGTGGATGAGTTTATGGCAGGAAATGAGTGCACGTATAGACTCCTTACATAAAAAATTTGACGACATGCCGACTGTGGGACAGCCGAGTCTTCAGCTCGTGCCTGTCCAGGTGTCTCAAAAGTCATCAGGGGCTCTGAAACGCCCGCTATCTCAGATGGCACAAGTAGATGTCAACACGGATACTGACACCAGTGTCGACGACGATGAGTCAAATTTAATGCCCGTTAAGGCCATTCACTACATGATTGAGGCAATGAAAGAGGTGTTAAATATTTCTGATTTACATCCAGGTACCACAAAAAAGGGTATTATGTTTGGGGAGAAAAAACTACCTGTAGTTTTTCCCCCGTCAGATGAATTTAATGAAGTGTGTGAGGAAGCGTGGGCTTCCCCTGATAAGAAATTGGTAATTCCTAAGAAGATACTAATGGCATTCCCTTTCCCGCCAGAGGATAGGTTACATTGGGAAACATCCCCTAGGGTGGATAAAGCGCTCACACGTTTGTCTAAAAAGGTGGCACTACCGTCCCAGGATACGGCCGCCCTTAAGGAACCTGCTGATAGAAAGCAGGAGGCGATCCTGAAGTCTGTATATACACACTCAAGCATTATACTTAGACCAGCTATTGCGTCACAAAAAAAAAATAGAAAAAACTATGCGCTCAGGTGAATAGCACTGCACTAGGTTGTCAGCAGCCTCTTGAAGAAGGAATACAGACCCGCTATTCCCTACGGAGTTCCCAGCATCCACTAGGACGTCAGAGAAATAAATAAAACCTCATTCACAAAGATAAATCATACAGATCCTCTATGATCGGATTTTTATATGAGTGAGGTCACTACCTCGAGTCCGATATACAGGTACACCACCGATTTTCCGGCAACCGATGATCCGGAACCTCTTTTAATCCTGACAATTTTGATTTTTCCGGATTAAAGGGGGTTAGGGACATCCTTTAATCCGAAACATTTTCTGTGCATGGGCGTAACACGCAATACGCGCAAGTGTCAGTGGGTACAGCTTCCACGGACACTGCAGGTGACACAGCAAGCATCAGTGGGGCTGTTATGGCGTCCACATGGGCGGAACACACAGCCTGAGCCTGATACCTGTTTTGCCTATAAACAGTTTGGATACACTATTGTGTTTATTCATTAATTAATATACTGTAGCATATATTTTACTATTTATTGCTTTAGAAATGTTCTGAAGGTGCAAAATTAGTTTCCACCGTTAATCCGGCAAAATCGATAATCCGGCACGGCACTGGAACCGAGGATGCCGGAAAATCGGTAGTGTACCTGAAATCTGATAAATGCTGTAACCTGTGACCAGGTTAATGCACTGGGTCCCAAAGTGTTTTAACTGCTGGAGAGTAAAATACCTACGGTACCTAGTATTCCATGGTGGTTCCCCATCCAGGTACTGACCATGCCCTGCAGTGCTTGGGTTCCAAGATCAGACGTAAATACAAACTCCCTCTCCCACCAGCCCAGGAAGAGGTTGGCGTACATCGGGGCACAAGCTGCCCCCATCGCTGTTCCTCTTACCTGGGTGTAGAAGAGGTTGTTGATAGTGAAATAGTTCTTGTTTAATACACATTGAAGAAGTTGTAACAGAAATTGGTGAAAATCATCCATTCCCCACATTCTCAGAAAGTATTCTACCGCTTAGATGCCAAGGTCATGTTTGATGCTTGTATATAACGCCTCAACATCAAGGCTCATGAGGAGATGTGTTTCTTCCAAATGTATATCACTGATCTTTCTGAGGACATCAGTTGTATCACTGGTATATGATGGGAGTTCCAAAACGTAGTCCCTAAGATGTGTGTCCAAAAATGTGCAGGCTCTTTCTAGTAGGCCGCCGTTTCCTGAGACTATGGGCCGACCAGGGGGGTCCCGGAGATCCTTGTGGACCTTTGGTAAAAGGTAAAATTTAGGTACTCGAAGATTATTTACCGTTAGATAGTCCTGCTCTGACTTGGTTATAGTGCCTTCGTGATATGCCCTGTTTATGATATTCATATAGAGTTTAGTGTACCTTTCTGTAGGGTCAAAAATACTCTTCTGGTAGCATGATTGGTCGTCCAGTTGTTTCTTGGCTTGTTTGAGATATAATTCTGTTGGCCAGATCACAACATTTCTGTCACGATCCGGGTATCTGGACGCCATTACTTACCCTTCAGATGCCTCCTAAGGCTGGCTCAGCGTTCCAGGACCGGATCCCGCTGTTCCTGAGTTTCCACATGCAGAATGTCAGAGTGGTGATTTCATCAGCCGCGGCCTCCGCTGTGCCCGCGTGGTTAAATGTGCGCTTGTCAGTCTGGCGTCTCCTGTCTCATGTGGCCGGCGTCGCCATTACTGTTTCAATTCTCACATGGATTACAAACCAAACTTCCCTCCAAGTGTCTGCATGGGCGCAGCCATCTTGGATTTTGTCATCTGATCATTTCCACCAATCTGCTGTCTGTATTGTTGATTTGCATAATTGCCTAGCCAACCCCTTGCTTGCTGCAGGTATAAGTAAGCTGTGCCTGAGCAAGGAAGGCGTCAGTGCTTTGGTTGTCTAACCTAGTTCCAGTTTGTCTCTCTCCTGTGGTTGTCTTCCAGGTTCCAGCTCCTGTCTCCAGACTTCTGCTATAGAGACCCGCACCAGCATTCCATCTGCGGTGTAGCCTGACTCTCCGATCCATTCTGGACTCACCTGTTTCCAGCTACAACAATTACCTGCTTCCAGCCCAGCTTCCAGCAGTGTACAGCTTCTCTTAAAGGGCCGGTGTCCTTTCTGCAGTTTACCACTCTCCACCGGTATTATTATTTCACCGCTCTCAAACTCCAAACTTCATTATCAATCACCTGCTTCCAGCCCAGCTTCCAGCAGTGTACAGCTTCTCTTAAAGGGCCGGTGTCCTTTCTGCAGTTTACCACTCTCCACCGGTATTATTATTTCACCGCTCTCAAACTCCAAACTTCATTATTATTTCATCGCTCTCAAGTTCGTTTATTATTTAACTGCTTCCAGCCAGTATCCACTCCGTACCAACAACAGTCTGGTTCCAGCCAGTATCCACAGCAGCCGTTTTATCTTCAGCAGCCCAGCCTTTCCTGGAACACCAGCTGGTACGATCCTGGGTTCTCTCCATTGCTACAGTCAGGCCTGGTAAGGACTTTCCAACTAGAAGATTATAAGAACTGTCTCACACTACCAGTGCCTGTGGCCCTTGCCACCCTGTAGTACCCAGGAATTGTATTTATCCTCTGTTGACTTTTATGTTTCCTTTTACTGCTGCTGTGTTACGGAGTTTGTCATAATAAACATCATTGAGTTTTATCCTGGTTGTCGTGGTCACGCCTTCGGGCAGTTATTCTACATGTTACTTACATGTCTAGGGGTCTGATACAACCTCCCAGGTTCCGTTACATCTCAGCCCCTACAACTGAGGCTGCCTCCCGTCAGCTCAGGCCCTCAGTTGTGACAATTTCCTCCTTTATCCGACGGTTTCAGAACTACGTCGGTCCAGGTTTTGATCTCCTGGAGAGTCCTCCGTTAATTCGGTATCAGATTATCTGCAGAGTGACGGTATTTCTTATTCAGATATAATCTGTCCAGATCCCGAGTAACCAAGTTCGGGAAAACTATAACCTCTGGGCATAAGGAATCCTTGGGAAAAAAGATGGATTTTTTCTTCAGCAAGGGTCTCGTTTGTTGTGTAGTGGGAATTGATTCATTAGGGTCAGCAAGTTCCTCCAATGTCGCCAGAGCTAGCCTTTCTTGTGACGATAGATTTTCCAAGTCAGAGGGGAATTCAGATGTTCCAGTTCTCTCTGTAAAAATTTTTGTTAATAATAATTTCCGTGCAAAAAGTTGTAATTTCCGGTTTGCTCACTGTACTAGATTCAGGTCTTTATCTCTTACCCATCCTACATATCTAACTCTTTCCCCCCCACACTTATTCAGAATCCCCTAATTATCCATTTTGGTAATTAATTTTTATTATCTATCTTTTTTCCTTTTCCCCTCCTCCTTTCCTCCCCCTAACAACCCCCTTTCCCCCCCACCTTTCCCTTTCTTTCCCCCCCACCCCCTTTTTCCCAAAACCCCCCCCTGTAGGTACATCACCCCTACAATTCCTCCGGATTTAATATAAATAACCATATCTTGCTCCTAATAAATGACACCTAATCTGACATGTATTCATAACCTGCAATCCCCTGTAATTGATACTTTTCACTTTATACTCACCATACAAATTTTTTTTTTTTTATCTCATATTTCCCCCTTTTTTATTTTATTAATTTTTTCCTTTTTAAGTTGTATTTTTTATTCTTATTTCATATATATTAATTTTCAATATAGGATTTACTATCCTCATTTTCTGTTCTCCAAACTTAATCAGTTTAGCTGGATAACAATTTCATTATACTCTTAATGATATACTGCTTAATCAATTAGTTCTAACTTGTTGAAATCTATTCTCAACCTCAGGTGATGTAGCTAACTTAGATGCTTTCCCTACCTCTCCCACTAAGTGATAGGCTGCGCCCTTACATAAATACTGGCAGTGGGGAACTCCGAGAGCAGGCGATCATGTGATCAAGCTCTTAGAGCGAAACGTGCGTCACTTCCGGTTCCAGTGCCCGAACTTCCGGTCGCACAGACCGCGGCCGCCTCACTCCTCGATTCCTGCACTGTCCACCAGTCTGAGGGTCTCCTGAACAGGTTGGGTAAGGAAACGAGTTCTCCTTGCCCAAACCACAGCTCCCCCGTATTCTCCCATAAGGTCCACCATATGCTTCCTTGGCTAACAGGTGAAAGCTGATTATCTCCTGTTATGTAATGTATTTAGACTCTTATAGTTTTTGTGCATAACATCTCTTTTTTGGTGCATGATTACTGGGTAAGGGGTGAGAAAGAGGCTGCAACTGTAATTACTATACTAAAACCAATATCAGAGAATGAATTGTACTGTAGACACTTTTTTTTTTATTATTGTTTTGATTATTGTGGGCTATTTGAGAGCATAACTGCAATAGAGTTTGAGTTTGGGAATCCTAACCCCAAGACCCCACAGTCATTATTACTGCCTCAAATCACCACTGACTAGATCCCTCAGCAACAATCTAGCAATTTATTGTATCAACTTATTGCACAAATATAACCTGGTATTTATTCTGTGATTGTCATTCTGGGTCCCAATACAATCGGTCAACGGTGCGCCTAGGAGACAGACTTAACTACGGTCAGACCGCACTGAGTATGCCCAAACTCGTCTGATCTTGGAACCCAAGCACTGCAGGGCCTGGTCAGTACCTGGATGGGGAACCACCAGGGAATACTAGGTACCGTAGGTATTTTACTCTCCAGCAGTTAAAACACTTTGGGGCCCAGTGCATTAACCTGGTCACAGGTTACAGCATTTATCAGATTATATCGGACTCGAGGTAGTGACCTCACTCATATAAAAATCCGATCATAGAGGATCTGTATGATTTATCTTTGTGGATGAGGTTTTATTTATTTTCGATCACTTAAATCATTATTCTGCCCATAACAGGTACATTAGTACATGTGAACACCCATGTTCTTTAATTATTGATGCCAGCTCTCGTCTTCTCTTAAAGTATACATTAATAAAAGTTATGTCTTAATAATTTCATCATTTCCCAAAATTTTTTTCAAGTTTTCAAGTGTGCCCAGGAAAAGGCTTATAGTTGCTTTTTTTTTTGTCCTTTGTTCTCTTTGAAGGACCATACTTTGTTGTTTCATAATAACAGGACACCACAGGCTACTCCCCCTGTATAACAATAATAACAGGACACCACAGGCTGCTCCCCCTGTATTATAATAATAATAATAATAATAATAATAATAATAACAACAACAACAACAACTAGACACTACAGGCTGCTCCCCCTGTATAATAACAACAACAACTGTACACCACAGGCTGCTGCCCCGGTAAAATAATAACAGGACACCACAGGCTGCTCCCCCTGTATAATAACAATAATAACAGGACACCACAGGCTGCTCCTCCTGTATAATAATAATAATAATAATAACAACAACAACTGGACACTACAGGCTGCTCCCCCTGTATAATAACAACAACAACTGTACACCACAGGCTGCTGCCCCGGTAAAATAATAACAGGACACCACAGGCTGCTCCCCCTGTATAATAACAATAATAACAGGACACCACAGGCTGCTCCCCCTGTATAATAATAATAATAATAACAGGACACCACAAGCTGCTCCTCCAGTATAATATTAATAACAGGAAACCACAGGCTACACCCCCTGTCTAAGAATAATAATAACATCAATACACCACAGGCTGCTCCCCCTGTATATTAATAATAACAGGGCACCACAGGCCGCTCCTCCTGTATATTAATAATAACAGGGCACCACAGGCTGCTCCCCCTGTATATTAATAATAACAGGGCACCACAGGCTGCTCCCCCTGTATATTAATAATAACAGGGCACCACAGGCTGCTCCTCCTGTATATTAATAATAACAGGGCACCACAGGCTGCTCCCCCTGTATATTAATAATAATAGGGCACCACAGGCTGCTCCCCCTGTATAATAATAATATCAGGGCACCACAGCCTGATCCTCCTGTATAATAATAACAGGACACTACAGGCTGCTCCCCCTGTATAGTAAGACGCCATTACCTGATCTCCACGGACACTGGGAGGCTGCAACAGTCGATGAAAACTCACTTCCTGTATGTGGAACGCACAGTCCGGAAGTAAGGTGGAACGCACAGGCCGAAAGTAGTGTATGATTGGCAACGGCTGCTACCTGGTTACTGGCCCCTCCCCTCCTCCACTCCGCCCACAGCCCAGCCCTCTGTAATCCTTCTTACCATACATGTCCTCAGTGTAGGAGGCCGGCGGCCATTTTCTTGTAGACCAGTCCGGCAGCAGCAATAGGTTCCCTGGTCGGGTAGTGACGTCAGGAGCGGCGGCCATTTTCCCCTGGTCTGAGCTCCGCCTTCCTTCTATCATTCCCACAAGGCAGCAGGAGCAGAGAGCAGCCATTGCTGTGTCTGGCAGCAGGTAATGATATTATTATTATTATTATTCTATAGGCTGAGCAGCTCTGGTGTCAGGTTCTGTACTACAGGGGGAGCAGCCTCTGGTGCCTTGTTATAGTGCAGCTGGAGCAGCCTCTGGTGCTGCATTATCCCTGTACAGGTGGCTGACACTCTAGTGTCCTATTACTGTAATACAGGTGGAGCAGACCCTGCCGTTACCGTAATACAGGTGACACAGCCCCCGCCGTTACCGTAATACAGGTGGCACAGAGCCCGCCGTTACCGTAATACAGGTGGCACAGAGCCCGCCGTTACCGTAATACAGGTGGCACAGAGCCCGCCGTTACCGTAATACAAGTGGCGCAGAGCCCGCCGTTACCGTAATACAGGTGGCGCAGACCCCACCGTTACCGTAAATACAGGTGGTGCAGAGCTCGCTGTTACAGTAATACAGGTGGCGCAGACCACGCCGTTCCTGTGATGAAGGTGGCGCAGACCGTGCTGTTACCGTAATACAGGTGGCGCAGACCGTGCCGTTACCGTAATACAGGTGGCGCAGACTGTGCCGTTACCGTAATACAGGTGGTGCAGACCCCGCCGATACCGTAATACAGGTGGCGCAGAATCCGCCGTTTTCGTAATACAGGTGGCGCAGACCCTGTCGTTACCGTAATACAGGTGGCGCAAGACCCAGCCATTACCGTAATACAAGTGGCGCAGACTCCGTCGTTACCGTAATACAGGTGGCGCAGATCCCGCCATTACAGTATTACAGGTGGCACAGACCTCGCCGTTACCATAATACAGATGGCGCAGACCCCGTCGTTACCGTAATACAGGTGGCACAAGACCACACTGTTACCGTAACACAGGTGGCGCAGACCCCGCCATTACCGTATTACAGGTGGCGCAGACCCCACCGTTACCGTAAATACAGGTGGTGCAGAGCTCGCTGTTACAGTAATACAGGTGGCGCAGACCACGCCGTTCCTGTGATGAAGGTGGCGCAGACCGTGCTGTTACCGTAATACAGGTGGCGCAGACCGTGCCGTTACCGTAATACAGGTGGCGCAGACTGTGCCGTTACCGTAATACAGGTGGTGCAGACCCCGCCGATACCGTAATACAGGTGGCGCAGAATCCGCCGTTTTCGTAATACAGGTGGCGCAGACCCTGTCGTTACCGTAATACAGGTGGCGCAAGACCCAGCCATTACCGTAATACAAGTGGCGCAGACTCCGTCGTTACCGTAATACAGGTGGCGCAGATCCCGCCATTACAGTATTACAGGTGGCACAGACCTCGCCGTTACCATAATACAGATGGCGCAGACCCCGTCGTTACCGTAATACAGGTGGCACAAGACCACACTGTTACCGTAACACAGGTGGCGCAGACCCCGCCATTACCGTATTACAGGTGGCACAGACCCCACCGTTACCGTATTACAGGTGGCACAGATCCCACCGTTACCGTAATTCTATATACGGGACATTACAGGTGTTGTGTCCTGTGGCATTGTGCTGTACAGGGGGAGCGGCCTGTATTGTCATAATATACAGGGATAACATTTTGTCTTGTCATAGTATACAGGAGGAGCAGCCTGTGTTGCAATAATATACAGGGGTAGCATTCTGTTTTGTCATAATAGACAGGAGGAGCAGCCTGTGACATCCTACTCTACAGGAGGAGGAGCCTATGGTGTCCTGTTGTTGTTGTTGTTGTTGTTATTATTATTATACAGGAGGAACAGCCTGTGGTATCCTGTTATTATACGGAGGGAGCGACCTGTGGTGTACAGTTATTTATTATTATTATTATACAGGGGAAGCAGCCTGTGGTGTTCTATTATTATTATTATTATTATACAGGCAGAGCAGCATGTGGTGTCCTGTATTATACAGGAGGAGCAGCCTGTGGTGTCCTGTTGTTATTAATATACAGGGGAAGCATTATTATTATTATACAGGGGGAGTAGCCTGTGTTGTGCAGTTATTGTTGTTATTATTATTATTATTATTATTATTATTATTATAATACAGGAGGAGTAGCCTTTGTTGTCCTATTATTAATATTATAAAGAAGGAGTAGCTAGTCGTGTCCACTTATTATTATTCAGAGGCAGCAGCCTGTGGTGTTTTGTCATCATTATTATTATTATTATTATTATACAGAAGGGAGCGGCCTGTTGTGTCCTATTATTATTATTTTTTTGCAGATGGAGCAGCCTGTGGTGTCATTTTATTATTATTTTAAAGGAAGAGTAGAATGGGGGTTCCTGTTGTTGTTATTAGTAGAATACAGGGGGAGCAGGTTTTTGTGTATGGTTATTATTATACAGGGACAGCAGCTTGTGGTGTCCTGGTATTATTATTATTATTATTATTATTATTATTATTATTATTATTATTATTATACATTGGGAGTGGTGGTGATATCACAGTGACATCACTTATATCTATAGTAATAATACAGGGACATGACTGGGGAGGTGAGGGGATCTGGGAGTGTCACAGTGAAATCACATATCTATAGTAATAATACAGGGACATGACTGGGGAGGTGAGAGGACGTTGGAATAACACAGTGATTTCACTTACATCTACAGTAATAATACAGGGACATGACAGGGGAGGTGAGGGGATCTGGGAGCATCACAGTGACATCACTTATATCTATAGTAATAATACAGGGACAAGACTGGGGAGGTGAGAGGATCTGGGAGAGTCACAGTGACATCACTTATATCTTTATTAGTAATACATGGACATAACTGGGGAGGTGAGGGGATCTGGGAGAGTCACAGTTACATAAATTATCTGTAGTAATAGTACAGGGATAGTGTTCACTCCAGAAATAGTGTTAGGCAGTGCCCTGGACTGCAGTGGCATATGTGTGCGCGCACGGCAAAGTCACGCGCGCATCCGAAAAGGTTCGTTGGCATGTAAAATAGGGTTCGTGGCCATAAAACATAATTTAAGTGGGTGGTGCAGCCCACAGACGTTACTGCAGGGGATGTGGGCGGCCGGCAGCGTCACTGTTGGAAACGTTCACAGCACCTACTATGTGCTGGGCTTTCCCCAAGCTCTCTACACTAGCATGAATGGATGCCGTGCGCACGCGCAAGGCATCTTTACATGCTGAGAAGGCAGGAAGCTGACAGCAGTTTTATCAGGATGCCGCAGAAAGGGCAGGACGGATTTTGCCCTTAAAAAATCGGGCAGGGCGTGGCGCCCAGCTAAAACAGCCTATCTTGAACACTAAGGGACATGACTGGGGAGGTGAGGGGATCTCAGAGTGTCACAGTAGCATAATTTATATCTCTAGTAATAATACATAGATTTGACTGGGGAGTTTAGGGGATCTGGGAGCATCATAGTGACATACCTTATACAGGGACATGACAGGGGAGGTGAGGGGGTTTGGGAATGTGACAGTGACATCAGTTATAGATATAGTAATAATACAGGGACATGACTGGGAAGGTGAGGGCATCTGAGAATGTCACAGTGACATCACTTATATCTCTAGTAATAATACAGGGACATAACTGGGGGGTGAGGGGGATCTGGGAGCGTCACAGGGACATCACTTATATCTCTAATAATAATACAGGGACGTGACTGGAGAGGAGAGGGGATCTGGTAGCGTCACAGTGACACCACTTATATCTATAATAATAATGGGACATGACTGGGGGGTGAGGGGGTCTGGAAGTGTTGCAGTTACATTACATATCTATATTAATAATACAGGGACATGACAGGGAAAGTGAGGGGATCTGGTAGTGTCACAGTGACATCACTAATATCTATAGTAATAATACAGGGACATGACTGGGGGGGTGAGGGGATCTGGGAGTGTCACAGTGACATCACTAATATCTATAGTAATAATACAGGGACATGACTGTGGAGGTGAGGGGATCTGGGAGTGTCACAGTGACATCACTAATATCTATAGTAATAATACAGGGACATGACTGGGGGGTGAGGGGATCTGGGAGTGTCACAGTGACATCACTAATATCTATAGTAATAATACAGGGACATGACTGTGGAGGTGAGGGGATCTGGGAGTGTCACAGTGACATCACTAATATCTATAGTAATAATACAGGGACATGACTGTGGAGGTGAGGGGATCTGGGAGTGTTACAGTGACGTCACTTATATCTGTAGTAATAATACAGGGACATGACTGGGTAGGCGAGGGGGATCTGGGAGCATCACAATAACATCACTTATATCTATAGTAATAATACAGGGACATGACTGGGGAGGTGAGAGGATCTGGGAGCGTCACAGTGACATTACTTATATCTATAGTAATACAGGGACATGACTGGGGAGGTTAGGGGATCTGGGAGCGTCACAGTGACATCACTTATTTATTTTTCATCCACTAGGGGGCACTGTAGTACTCTTGGGATATGGACAGTGTGTTAGCAGATATAGGCACATTTAAATATTTAAATGTGTAACCCTCTTCCCCCCTCCATACTTCCAAGATGCCTCAGTGTTTTTTTTTTTGCCTTCATCAGGGAAGGTCACAACCTGGAGTCATTCCAGGGTTTACTTTTACTTTTTCTAAATAATTTTTTCTTGTATCAATCACACTCCCTTCCCAGCTTATTAAGAAGTGTGGGTCCGGGAGTGTGTGCTGCTGTTGTGCAGGGAAGGCTTGTTGGTGCTTAGACAGAGAAGACCCGCTATAGACCTTCATCAGCGTTAGCTGATTCAGCCATGGCTGCAGGAGCTGATGGAGCTTAGAGAGAAGCCCCGTCAGAACCTCCCCATTACACTGAGGTAAG
The DNA here is from genome assembly GCF_028390025.1 of Pseudophryne corroboree. NCBI lineage: Eukaryota > Metazoa > Chordata > Amphibia > Anura > Myobatrachidae > Pseudophryne > Pseudophryne corroboree. The sequence continues at coordinate 78,436 of NW_026968355.1, forward strand.
GAGCGGGTGGTCAGCTTATGCTGCCGCCGCTCTGTTGTACCTGTTTGTTGCTGTGATTGTGGGGCAGTTAGCTCCTGCTGCCGCCCCTCCATGTGCGGGGAACGTGTTTTGCACGAGCTGCTTACTAAGGTATAGCTTTACTGGCTCAAACTTCCCCGCTCCCTGGCTCACACCAGTGGTCAGACACATACTGCCACTGGGCTCCTGTGTCGCTCCACACCCGCCTGCTCCCTGGCACCAGGCAGCACAGCTCCAAACAGCGCTGCCCTCTACAATCTGCCCCTCTAGACAACTGGGAAGCGGCTCCCAGCAGCGGTCACATAATGCTGCTGCTGGGCACCTGTCAGGCTACACCTCGTGGCTCCAGAGAAGCGGCTCCCGGCAGCGCGGCTCCCAGCAGCGGACAGATCACACTGCTGCCACTGGACGCCCGTCACATCACACATCTACCCCGCTCTCCGGCTTCCACCAGCATACAGACCACGGTGGGTAGCTGCTGCAGGGTACCGTCACTCAGAGCCGGCACTTGGTATACAATGCGTGGGGGTGTGGGTGGAAGAAGCTAGGCGCGGCTCACTGCTTTAAGCATTGGGGGAGGTCATGGCGGTCCCTAGTTCAGCGGTTCACCTAAATATAAGGGATGGTGGCCAGGGCTATAAGGGACATAGGCTATTAAGCCTAGGTTATTAATGCTTTTGGAATGCTATATGTTTATAAAAAAAAAAGCACATGCTGGGGCGCCATTTTCACACAAAGGTTACACACCTACTTCCTGCTTCTTCCTACAGCAATATGTCAGTCCTACAACACACGGCCACTGGAGGGGGCAGGGGTGTTTAGTAGGTGGCACAGTGACCATCATAGATTTCCTCTATGACACAGTGCGGTGCACGCGGTATTATAGACGCTACAGTTATTTTCACTGAGTTGTGCGGACGTTGTCTCACTGTATTATTGTCTGTCTGCATGACAATATGAGAAACAGCAGCATGTCTGTGATAACTGTGAGAATGCCTGATTTGCAGTCAGAGTTGTCCGCTGCATGAAAAGACCATGAGGCGGCTAAGTCTGATTCACGGTTAATACCGTGTGAGCAGCCAATGTGGGCTCAGGATGTTTCTAGAACTTTGCTGGGTTACAAAGTCCATGTATAGTTCAATTTCTAAGAATGGTCATCGTTTGTTTCATAATTACATTCTGACGATTCAGTGCCACATCTGATATCTCTGCATTGGGTCAGGAGTCAGATAGTGAGGTCACTAATAGCCCGAGCTATGATGATCTCATTAGAGCGGTACGCCAGCTGCTAGGTTGCACTGAAACATATGAGGTTTTATTGCTAGCAGACTATGGGCGACTGTGTGTTTTTCTTATTCATATCTCTTACTAAGCAGTTAATAGAAGCATGGCTAAATCCAGTTAAACACTTTTCTGGGACAAAGCGATTTCTGTCTAAATATCTTTTCCCACCGGCTATGACAACTAAATCACCATCAGTGGAGTCTTCAGTTTATAAACTTTCACTAAAATTAACTATTCCAGTCCCAGGTGCAGCTACGCTTAAAGACCCCTCGGAGAGTAAGCTGGAGGCCATGCTAAAGTCCATGTATACAGCAACAGGGGTGATGCTTATACCTGTTTAAGTTGGAGTTTGGGTTAACAAGGCTGTAGTTGCATGAAACAGCTCAGGTTAGGCCTACAACAGGGTTTTCCCTCAGACCAGCTTATATTTCTTACCGCTCACATTTGTGAATTGGTTGAGTATTTAGGTACGGCTTCGTTGGATAAGTTTGTTCTCGGCTTGCAGCCCAACAGCTGCTGTGGTTGCGTTCTTGACAGGCCGCCATGCAGAGAGGGACGTGATTTTCAACAAACCACTAACCGTCGTCAGGACTCAAGCCAGTGGCATGACGGGCTTCCAGCCCATCTCTGCTCTTCAGTTGTGGGAGCACACCTTCAGAAGTTTCCCTTCGCGTAGTTTCAGACATCACAGATGGGTGGATCCGCAGTTTTGTTTTAAGAGGTTTCAATGAGTTTGACTGTCTACCACCGATGCAGTTTTTCAAGACAGGTCTGCCTGTGTCAGCAGACAAGTGGGCAGGTCTGCAGACCGCTGTTCAGTCTCTCGTACATTCAGCAGTTTTGGTTCAGGTTCCAGTACACCAACAAGGTCAAGGGTTTTATTCCAATCTTTTTGTAGTACCAAAGCCGGATGGCTCAGTCAAACCAATATGGAACCTAAAGGGGTTCAATCGGTACATCACTTACTACACATTCAAGATGGAATCCCTACGGTCAGTGATTGCAGGTTTAGAACCACAGCAATTCATGATTTTGCGGGATCTCAAGGATACGTACTTACACATTCCAATTTGGCCACCGCATCCGCATCAGGCGTACTTAAGTTTGCAGTACGACAAGCGCCTCGGGTATTCACAAAGGTGATGTCTGTGATGATAGTTCATCTCAGATCCCTGGGAGTGATAATCGTTCCATACTTAAATGACCTTCTCATCAAGGCTTCGTCTCAACAAATTCTTAAACATGCCTTACTGTTGTACAGTGTACTAGCTCAGTACAGTTGGATTGTCAAAGAATTCAGTTTTAGGAATGATTCTGATTACGGTGGATCAATGCATTTACCTGTCACAACAGAAAGTACATGCTATTCATCATCTAGTACTGCTAGTGCTCAAACCACGGACAGTCTCGGTGCATTTGTACATTCGACTGCTAAGACAGATGGGGGCATCTTTCATCACACTCCAGTTCAGAAGATTTCACTCAGGTCCTTTTCAACTGGATCTACTCGCATAGTGATCCGGCTCTCATCTACAAATTCATCAGATGGTGCGCTTGTCTCCAGGACAATATCATGTGGTGATGTTCGGCCCAATTGAGGCTTCAAGCAACCTCTCGCATGGCCATGTGACTTTGAGTCCATCCCCTTTTTGTTGATGTATGCAACTTCTGTTGCGTTGTCCAACTGAACCTGAACAGTCTGAAACAGAAGCAAGTGAACTGCCTGACGCAGAGTGTTGTAAATTGCCCTGAGTTCCAGGACACTGATTGCCAGTAATCCTGTGATAATGAGCTGCTGAAACTGGCTTCCTAACACGTAACATGGTTGGTATAACCAACTGTGGAATGCCCTCTCGTCTTGAAAGTGGTCTCAACAGCCACCCCGTAAAACGCAGTCGCGCTAAATCGGGGTAAAGGAACGACCCCTGCTGTAGTATAACTTGGAAAACAGTATTTCTCTTAGCCTTAGCTTCGGCAAGGCGTGTTGCACAATTGGGTGCCTTGTCATGCAAGCCACTGTATCTGGTATTTCATACTGACAGAGCGGAACTTTGGACAAATCACGCTTTTCTAAAACAGGTAGTGTGAGGACACTGGGTTTATGTGCACTTATTATGGGAGCAGCCTTCAGAAAGGCTGCCCTTTACAGCTTTGTGCGGTTACCCCAGTGCCCGGTATGGGTCGGGAATCACACAGTAAGGACACAATAGCAAGGTACAAACTGCACCTTTATTTCATATATAACATTGCATATGAAAACCATAACCAACTTTGTAACACACTATACGGGTAGCTCCACTACATAACAAACACAGGCAAAACTTCTATGAAAAACCACACAAGGAACTCTTCCCCCCTAAGCAGTTAAATAATCACCTCGGGCAATATGTGAGCTGGGCACAGCGTGCTGGGAGGGTCCTGCTGTCTGCAAAAAGGCCACTGGTGAGCTGGTTGTGAGTTCTGGCTGCTCGGCCTGCTGGTGATGAATCCCGGCCGCTTGGCCTGCTTGTGAGAGCGGCAAACCCTGGATGTGTCTCTGCTGCTGGGGTATGCTGTTGGTCTGGCTGGTGTCAATAAGCCTGGCTGGGTCTGGAGGGACCTCAGCCTCCCCCACTCTGGTCCTGCCTCGCAAGGACAGTGACCAGGAACAGATCCAATATGAAGAACCCAGAGCTTCTGCCTTACCCTTCCTTTTATCCCTCAGATCTGTGCAGGGATTAGCTGGCTTTTGAATCCTGGGAATGTAAAACGTCCCTTGAGCAGCTTGGCTCCCTGCTGGGCTGGTGCCTGGGAGTCTGGAAACAATCCCTGGTAGAACAAAGCCAGGTAATTATGCTGATAAGGGGGTGGACCATAAGAGGATCATGAAATGAGTCACTGTTAACCCCTTGGAGTCATTTGTGATGTCACAGGGGGTTGTGTCAGCCCTGTACTTCCTGTACACATAGGTCCTTTAGTCACTGGGCTACGTTTAAGAACACACCTGTCTTGGGTTACGGGCCTGCATGGCTTAGGGGTGACTACCGTCTGATGATACGGGTGCAGGCCATGCAAGGATCATCACAGGTAGTATCTTCTTTCATATCAATCAACCAATCGTAGTTCCTGTTTTCCAGAAGATTCAGGTACTCCAGCTACATTGGATGTGGTACGTGCACTCCGCGTTTATGTAGCCCGAACATCAACTGTACGTATAACGGATACTTTGTTTGTTCTCTATGATGCAGTCAATATAGGTTGGCCAGCTTCCAAACAGATCTTGGCCAAATAGATTAACCTGACCATTCATCAGGTGCACTTTCATGCTAGTCGATGGGAACGTCATGGGCAGCAGGCCTTAGAGCTTCTACAACGCAACCTTGCCATGCAATTACATGGCCATCAGTGCACACGTTTGTGTGCTTTTACAAGTTTGATAGGTCCCAAGAGTACTCCAGTGACCCCTAGTGGATCAGAAAGAAAACAGGATTTTGATACTTACCAGATAAATCCATTTCATTGCATCCACAAGGGGCACTGGACACCCACCCAGAGCAGTTTCACCTGGCTGGTGGTAAGTTCAGTAGTTCTTATGGTAACACATTTTCACCGACCTGTTCAAATGTGAAGGTGATTGTTATCTATTGTTGTGTCAACTTTCTAATTGTCCGTTATGTATCACTACTCTTGTGGCTCCACATACAAAATCTCAGTGCAGGAAAAAGGTTCGGAGTCTGGAATTGGATAATTCTGATGATGGACGCAAGTCTCAAAGGTTGGGGAGCAGTGGTCCAACATTGTCAGTTTCAGTGTCTATGTTCAGACCGAGAAAGATTACTGTCAATCAATGTCCTGGAACTCAGGGCAATTTACAACGCTCTGCGTCAGGCAGTTCACTTGCTCCTGTTTCAGACTGTTCAGGTTCAGTCAGACAACGCGACAGAAGTCGCATACATCAACAAAAAGAGGATGGTCTCAAAGTCACAAGGCCATGCGAGAGGTTGCTCGAATCTTCAATTGGGCCGAACATCACCACGTGATATTGTTGGCGGTCTTCATTCCAGGAGTGCACAACTGGCAAGCAGATTATCTCAGTCGGCAGGATTTTCCTCCAGGAGAATGGGCCTTACACCCAGAAGTGTTCCAGATGTTAGTCCAACGGTGGAGTTACCCAAAGGTGGATCTAATGGCTTCTCGCCATAATCACCAGACAGTTATGTGTCCAGAACAAGAGATCCAAAGACAGTGGCAGTGGATGCTCTCACCATAGCGTGGCCATACAGCCTTGTGTATCTATTTCCGTTTCTCCTGCTTCCTCGGTTGCTAAAGTGGATCAAACGAGAGTCCAAGACCGTCATACTAGTGGCGACTCGTTGGCCTCGGAGAGTGTGGTTCTTGGATCTCCATGGTCTACTTGCAGATGATCCCTGGCTGATTCCGCTACGTCCAGACCTACTACAGCAGGGATCGTTCCTTTACCCCGATTTAGCGCTGCTGCTTTTACGGGGTGGCTGTTGAGACAACTCTCAAGACGAAAGGGCATTCCACAGTTGGTTATACCAACCATGTTACGTGCTAGGAAGCCAGTTTCAGCAGCTCATTATCACAGGATTTGGCGAGCTTATATAGGTTGGTGTGAAGCTAGGATGTTTCCAACATATTCTTTCAAGTTATCTCATCTTTTGCTCTTTTTACAGACGGGGTTAGATGGAGGACTACGTTTAACAACAGTGATGGTGCAGGTCTCTGCCTTGTCAGTTTTCTTTCAAAGGCGTTTCGCTCTTTTGCCAACAGTTCACAATTTCCGGCAAGGTGTCCTTAGAGTTCAACCTCCATTCATTCCACCTACAGCTCCATGGGTCTTGAATGTAGTTTTGCATGTTTTTGCAGTCAAGTTTTGAACCCTTGCAACACGTGGATGTTACGTTTATAACTTGGAAAACAGTATTTCTCTTAGCCTTAGCATCGGCAAGGCGTGTTGCACAATTGGGTGCCTTGTCATGCAAGCCACCGTATCTGGTATTTTATACTGACAGAGCGGAACTTTGGACAAATCTTGCTTTTCTTCCACAGGTAGTATCCTCTTTCACATCAGACAGCTCTTCCGCCCAAGGGGGAAACTTTGGTACATCCCAAGAGTACTCCAGTGACCCCTAGTGGATTAGAAAGAAAACAGGATTTTGATACCAGATAAATCCTTTTCTTTGCATCCACAAGGGGCACTGGACACCCACCCAGAGCAGTTTCACCTGGCTGGTGGTAAGTTCAATAGTTCTTATGTTAACACATTTTCACCGACTTGTTCAAATGTTAAGGTGATTGTTATCTATTGTTGTGTCAACTTTTTAATTGTCCGTTATGTTATAATGTTATATGTAATTGTCCGTTGTTCATCCTCTTTGTCGCTCCTATTTGGCTCAGCAAAAAAAACACTTAGGCGTCTTGGGAGTATAGAGGGGGAAGGAGGGTTACACATTTACATTTATAAATGTGCCTATCCCTGCTATCGCACCGTCCATATCCCAAGAGTACTCCAGTGCCCCCTGTGGATTCAAAGAAAAGGATTTATTTGGTAAGTACCAAAATCCTATTATCTATAGTAATAGTACAGGGACATGACTGTGGAGGTGAGGGGATATTTACAGTGATATTTATGTCTCCCCCATTTCACAGAGGTGTGAAGAAGACATCTAGTGAGCGTGAGACACCCAGCAGCCATGCGCATGTGTCAGGAGGACTGAGCAGGTCCCAGAGCCCGATCACGGTGCCTCCACCTCACTCACTGATACATGAGAGACACAGTGACTAGAAGATCCAGAAACTCACCAACAAGATCATTCCACTGCTGACTGGAGAGGTGACTGCTGGGAATGGGGCATTATACAGTAACACCAGGGGATGTGTCTGGGTGATGGCTGGAGAGGTGACTGCTGGGAATGGGGCATTATACAGTAACACCAGGGGATGTGTCTGGGTGATGGCTGGAGAGGTGACTGCTGGGAATGGGACATTATACAGTAACACCAGGGGAAGTGTCTGGGTGATGATTGGAGAGGTGACTGCTGGGAATGGGGCATTATACAGTAACACCAGGGGATGTGTCTGGGTGATGACTGGAGAGGTGACTGCCGGGAATGAGGCATTATACAGTAACACTGTGGGACGTGTCTGGGTGATGATTGGAGATGTGACTGCTGGGAATGGGACATTATACAGTAACACCAGGGGATGTGTCTGGGTGATGACTGGAGAGGTGACTGCTGGGATTGGGACATTATACAGTAACACCAATGTATGTGTCTGGGTGATGACTGGAGAGGTGACTGCTGGGAATGGGGCATTATACAGTAACACCGGGGGATGTGTCTGGGTGATGACTGGAGAGGTGACTGCTGGGAATGGGGCATTATACAGTAACACCAGGGGATGTGTCTGGGTGATGACTGGAGAGGTGACTGCTGGGAGTGGGGCATTATACAGTAACACCAGGGGATGTGTCTGGGTGATGACTGGAGAGGTGGCTGCTGGGAATGGGACATTATACAGTAACACCAGGGGATGTGTCTGGGTGATGACTGGAGAGGTGACTGCTGGGAATGGGACATTATACAGTAACACCAGGAGACGTGTCTGGGTGATGACTGGAGAGGTGACTGCTGGGAATGGGACATTATACAGTAACACCAGGAGATGTGTCTGGGTGATGACTGGAGAGGTGACTGCTGGGAATGGGGCATTATACAGTAACACCGGGGGACGTGTCTGGGTGATGACTCGAGAGGTGACTGCTGGGAATGGGGCATTATACAGTAACACCGGGGGATGTGTCTGGGTGATGACTGGAGAGATGACTGCTGGGAATGGGACATTATACAGTAACACCAGGGGACGTGTCTGGGTGATGACTCGAGAGGTGACTGCTGGCAATGGGGCATTATACAGTAACACCGGGGGATGTGTCTGGGTGATGACTCGAGAGGTGACTGCTGGCAATGGGGCATTATACAGTAACACCAGGGGACGTGTCTGGGTGATGACTGGAGAGGTGACTGCTGGGAATGGGGCATTATACAGTAACACCCTGGTACGTGTCTGGGTGATGACTGGAGAGGTGACTGCTGGGAATGGGACATTATACAGTAACACCGGGGGATGTGTCTGGGTGATGACTCGAGAGGTGACTGCTGGCAATGGAGCATTATACAGTAACACCAGGGGACGTGTCTGGGTGATGATTGGAGATGTGACTGCTGGGAAATGGGACATTATACAGTAACTCCGGGGGACGTGTCTGGGTGATGACTGGAGAGGTGACTGCTGGGAATGGGGCATTATACAGTAACACCAGGGGATGTGTCTGGGTGATGACTGGAGAGGTGACTGCTGGGAATGGGGCATTATACAGTAACACCAGGGGATGTGTCTGGGTGATGACTGGAGAGGTGACTGCTGGGAATGGGACATTATACAGTAACACCAGGGGATGTGTCTGGGTGATGACTGGAGAGGTGACTGCGGGGAATGGGGCATTATACAGTAACACCAGGGGACGTGTCTGGGTGATGACTGGAGAGGTGACTGCTGGGAATGGGACATTATACAGTAACATCAGGGGACGTGTTTGGGTGATGACTGGAGAGGTGACTGCTGGGAATGGGGCATTATACAGTAACACCCTGGTACGTGTCTGGGTGATGACTGGAGAGGTGACTGCTGGGAATGGGACATTATACAGTAACACCGGGGGATGTGTCTGGGTGATGACTCGAGAGGTGACTGCTGGCAATGGAGCATTATACAGTAACACCAGGGGACGTGTCTGGGTGATGATTGGAGATGTGACTGCTGGGAAATGGGACATTATACAGTAACTCCGGGGGACGTGTCTGGGTGATGACTGGAGAGGTGACTGCTGGGAATGGGGCATTATACAGTAACACCAGGGGATGTGTCTGGGTGATGACTGGAGAGGTGACTGCTGGGAATGGGGCATTATACAGTAACACCAGGGGATGTGTCTGGGTGATGACTGGAGAGGTGACTGCTGGGAATGGGACATTATACAGTAACACCAGGGGATGTGTCTGGGTGATGACTGGAGAGGTGACTGCGGGGAATGGGGCATTATACAGTAACACCAGGGGACGTGTCTGGGTGATGACTGGAGAGGTGACTGCTGGGAATGGGACATTATACAGTAACATCAGGGGACGTGTTTGGGTGATGACTGGAGAGGTGACTGCTGGGAATGGGACATTATACAGTAACACCAGGGGATGTGTCTGGGTGATGACTGGAGAGGTGACTGCTGGGAATGGGACATTATACAGTAACACCAGGGGATGTGTCTGGGTGATGACTGGAGAGGTGACTGCTGGGAATGGGACATTATACAGTAACACCAGGGGATGTGTCTGGGTGATGACTGGAGAGGTGACTGCTGGGAATGGGACATTATACAGTAACACCAGGGGATGAGTCTGGGTGATGACTGGAGAGGTGACTACTGGGAATGGGACATTATACAGTAACACCAGGGAATGTGTCTGGGTGATGACTGGAGAGGTGACTGCTGGGAATGGGACATTATACAGTAACACCAGGGGACGTGTCTGGGTGATGACTGGAGAGGTGACTGCCGGAAATGGGACATTATACAGTAACACCGGGGGACATGTCTGGGTGATGATTGGAGAGGTGACTGGGAATGGGATATTATACAGTAACACCAGGGGATGTGTCTGGGTGATGACTGGAGAGGTGACTGCTGGGAATGGGACATTATACAGTAACACCAGGGGATGTGTCTGGGTGATGACTGGAGAGGTGACTGCTGGGAATGGGACATTATACAGTAACACCAGGGGATGTGTCTGGGTGATGACTGGAGAGGTGACTGCTGGGAATGGGACATTATACAGTAACACCAGTGGATGTGTCTGGGTGATAACTGGAGAGGTGACTGCTGGGAATGGGACATTATACAGTAACACCAGGGGATGTGTCTGGGTGATGACTGGAGAGGTGACTGCTGAGAATGGGGCATTATACAGTAACACCAGGGGATGAGTCTGGGTGATGACTTGAGAGGTGACAGCTGGAAATGGGAAATTATACAGTAACTCCGGGGGACGTGTCTGGGTGATGACTGGAGAGGTGACTGCTGGGAATGGGACATTATACAGTAACACCAGGGGATGTGTCTGGGTGATGACTGGAGAGGTGACTGCTGGGAATGGGGCATTATACAGTAACATCAGGGGATGTGTCTGGGTGATGACTGGAGAGGTGACTGCTGGGAATGGGACATTATACAGTGACACCAGGGGACGTGTCTGGATGATGACTGGAGAGGTGACTGCTGGGAATGGGGCATTATACAGTAACACAGGGGGATGTGTCTGGGTGATGACTGTATCACTGTGTGTGTCAGGTTCCTATAAGGTGTCAGGATGTCACTGTCTATGTCTCCATGCAGGAGGAGGAGTATATAGAGGAACACAGGGGTCTGTACAAGGACGTGATGATGGAGAATCACCGGCCCCTCACATCACTGGGTAAGAGGAGACTGTCATGTATTGTACAGGGGAGAGCAGGTATGGGGGCCCCCTATATACGCACATCACCTGATAATCACATATATACACTGTACTCAGTCACTGTGTGTCTCCTACAGATGGACCCAGTAACAGAGATACCCCAGAGAGATGTCCCCGTCCTCTGTATTCCCAGGACTGTACAGAGGAGAATCACAGGATCCCACAGGAGGATCAGGTAGGTGGGATTTAGGGTCTCCCCAATATTCCAAAGTGACTGTCACTATATGATCTGTAGAGGAGCTGTGTGTGTCTTATACACTGATATTATACTGTTTCACCTTAGTTTCATCTGACTGTATGCAAATGTCATTATAGTGTTTTTTGTTTTTTTAGGTAGAACGTCTGTCTGATATTAAAACAGAAAACATAAAGGGAGAGGAAGAGACGTATGTGACTGATATAAAGGCAGAAGTTACAGAGGGAGAAGAAGAGACGTATGTGACTGATATAAAGGCAGAAGATATAGAGGGAGAAGAAGAGATGTATGTGACTGATATAAAGGCAGAAGATATAGAGAGAGAAGAAGAGACGTATGTGACTGATATAAAGACAGAAGATACAGAGGGAGAAGAAGAGACGTATGTGACTGATATAAAGGCAGAAGATATAGAGGGAGAAGAAGAGACGTATGTGACTGATATAAAGGCAGAAGATACAGAGGGAGAAGAAGAGACGTATGTGACTGATATAAAGGCAGAAGATATAGAGGGAGAAGAAGAGACGTATGTGACTGATATAAAGGCAGAAGATATAGAGGGAGAAGAAGAGACGTATGCGACTGATATGAAGGCAGAAGATACAGAGGGAGAAGAAGAGACGTATGTGACTGATATAAAGGCAGAAGATACAGAGGGAGAAGAAGAGACGTATGTGACTGATATAAAGGCAGAAGATATAGAGGGAGAAGAGACATATGTGACTGATATAAAGGCAGAAGGTATAGAGGGAGAAGAAGAGACGTATGTGACTGATATAAAGGCAGAAGATACAGAGGGAGAAGAAGAGACGTATGTGACTGATATAAAGGCAGAAGATATAGAGGGAGAAGAGACGTATGTGACTGATATGAAGGTAGAAGATATAGAGGGAGAAGAAGAGACGTATGTGACTGATATAAAGGCAGAAGATACAGAGGGAGAAGAAGAGACGTATGTGACTGATATAAAGGCAGAAGATATAGAGGGAGAAGAGACGTATGTGACTGATATGAAGGTAGAAGATATAGAGGGAGAAGAAGAGACGTATGTGACTGATATAAAGGCAGAAGATACAGAGGCAGAAGAAGAGACGTATGTGACTGATATAAAGGCAGAAGATATAGAGGGAGAAGAAGAGACGTATGTGACTGATATGAAGGCAGAAGATATAGAGGGAGAAGAAGAGACGTATGTGAGGGGTAATCAACAGTGTAAGGAGGAGGAGATCCCTACAGATATCAGCACAGGTGAGTAATAAACACTTAATACAGAAGTCACATATTCTCATTGCTCAGTCACTACAGCAATCTCTTATCCTACACCCTCCTCCGCCATCAGCCCTGTTCTCAGTTGGGTGTCTCTAACACAAGGCTATCCATGACAAACATCACATGTAGAGAGTTATTACACACAACACTATAATGTTATTAAAAGTAACAAGCAGAAGTTTATTATTAGTGATTATATATAAATGTGTATATATGTATGTATATAATATAATTAGTATTGTTTTTTGTGGAGTGCCTAATTTATATGCATTTTGTTAGATGATGCAGGTATAAAATATTTCCTGCTATACAGTAGACCTGAGCTCACCAAATACAATTCGTATAAGATTCAGAAATAAAATGAAATTTGAATCTAGAACTTCAAGTAAAACAGATTAAAAGCTTATCACAAGTACATATCTGTATAATCATAAGACAAGCGTTTTGCACTTGTTGTCACCCTTGCATGGGTGGGCTTGTTCTTATCCACTCCAATTCACTCTAAATCCAAATTGCATGTCACCCAACGTGTTTCGTCAATAGTGACTTCTTCAGGGGAGTTTTCTGTTAAAGGCTTTATTCTCAAATATCAGTTGTGCAGACTTGAAATAATTGTATAACCTTCAGACGGTAATTGTGGACTTGTTCATGATGAACACATTCCTAATTACTTGTGAATAATAGTTCCTGCTCTGTGCAGTTCTGAGGTTATGACTTTAGGGAATGTAATGGCCAGATCCAATATTGCTCAATCTAAGGTCTCCCAGTAGCCTTACTACATACATAAATGTGTCTTGCACTCACTATTTTAACTAACAATAATAAACAGTGGAGTTTTAGTTCATGTATTGCTCAGTGCATTTAAGCCTACAGCCCCCGACAAGGGACCCCGCTATACTGCAGGTCCTACTCTATTGTCCAAAATAATTACCATAAAAACAGCTATCGCATTAGTGTTAGACTTTAGGTATGTTCTCAGTGCTGGAACAGTGGCCGGAAGGCTCGGATTGGTTTTCAGAGCACCAGTCTGACGTGCCACCATCTCACGTGGCCCTCCAATTCACCAGATCTGGGACTGTGGGACTGCTTGGCGGGTCCGGCATTGTACTGTTGGTGCAGTTCCTGATGCATTTGGAACAATTGGTGGTTGCTAGGCACCCTAAATGCCTGTGGTCCCGATTTGTCATGATCTACTTCGCCCACTATTCCCCCGCTGAGATTCTTGGTGTCCATGCTTCTTCCACTGTAGATGGATACTACTCACTGTCTACAAGGGATCACCAACAAACAAATGCCGGTCTCGGCCAAAACCAATGGCTCCCTTTTCCGAGTTGCATCACGTGCACGACCCATGGTTCCATCTGAAAAAGAAACCTGAAGAAAATATTAAAGAATCAATAGCCGGTGCCCTCCAAACCAGGTTGCATCAGTTGGTGCAACGTACTGTAGAATCCATACAAGGCGGCACTCAGAATAAATAGACCATGCAGGTTTAGTGTACCAACGTTTCAATGCTCTATTCGCGGCATTTTCATCAGGGTGTAGAACAAAAGAGACATACAACCACTCTCCTAATATACCCGGTGGAATGTCCATGTCGCCATCCGTTGCGCACTCCAGCGCATCAAAGTGACGTCATCCAACACGCTACGTCCAGGGACACGGAGAGAACCTCGTCCACTTGACCTATAGTAACCAATGAGGACAAAAGTATCAATTAACCTGCCAACAAAACAGTGTAACAACACCGATCAAATTCTATCCTCTTAAATATATATATCTTTCTCTGGCAGGGTCCACAGATTATCCACAGGATAACATTGGGATATGATGACGTGACAGCAGATTTGCAAAAAACGGTCAAAGCATTCGGCCTCCCAGCATGCAACGGGCCTGTCCATATATCCCCGCCTCCTGGCTCAGGCAAATCAGTTTTTTGTTTGGTGCAGCAGGAGCCGGACCATGGTCAGAGGGCTGCTGTTTTTTTTAGCAGCCATAAGTTTTCTTATTTTATTTTATAGTATTACTATTTTTTTATTTAGTGATCTTTCTATAAAGCATCTTATACGCACCTTAGAGTCGCTCCAACAACTCCCGACCGCGTCGCGACAACTCTTACCAACGTGTACAGTGAGGCAGGCACAGGTTCTGGTGAACCTTCATGGGCTACTTTGCACAGACATTATCCAATGTAGCTGAGCAGTTTATACCAGCTCCTATACCAGTGATAGATTTCCCTATAACACTTACATGCAACATTCATTCTGAGGTTTATACACCTAGGGAATTGTCAGCCTCTCAAAAAAGCAGCCTGAAAGGCTGGTGGCAAGTAAATCACATAGACATGATACAACATCTTCACAGTCTACACATGTTTTAGATGAGGATTGGTTGGAGGATGAGGACTCATTGCACTTCGGAAGGTCTCAGCTCAGTGTACATATCATCTGAGCTAATTAGTGCTATGTAAGCCATTCTATCCTTAGAAGAGGCAGCAGAGCCTGTATTAAAAACTATAAAAGCTAAGGCAACTGTGTTTAAACATCCCAAAACAGCTGATGGAAATTTTGGGTTTACGCCCAGTAGGAAGTTAGAATTCCAAGAAATGGAATTCCAATTATCCTCGTCCAGCTGTGGTCTGTTTAAAAAAAAGGGAGGTGGCTCCCAAAGTAGATTCGCAAGTCTTAGATTGGTGTGAAAATCTACATTACTTTTGTTTTCAACATCAATAAATGATGTCACGGGGGGTGTGGCCTGACTGGAAAGGCAGCAGGAAGCAGGATAAAGGAGCTCCTGCTTATATAGGTCCTTTCTGCCTTTTACAGCTGCCCTACGGCTCTTTCGGGCCCTTTCTTGTCCCTCTTTGTGTTTTGACACCCTGGTGTGAAGGTTGCAGAGCCGGGGAGCCATTCATTTGGCTTTTGCAGGTTGCGGCCTACACCCGGATCTGAAGCTGCAGACTGAAGTTGTGCAGTGATCCCACCGCGGACCGGACCTCAGCGAGGTAGCGCTGCTACTCACTGAGGGCTGTGCGCCCTGTCCACTCTTGTGCCTAGCTGTGCTGTTGGAGTCGTGTGGAGAGGCTGACTGGGGATCATCTGTAACCGCGGCTGGAGACATGGAGTGGAGCTGCTCTCCCGGCATCTGATGCGGCGCATACTATGGGGATTGGTGGTCTCAGCAGGGACGCGTCAGGTTAGTTAGCTCACCCGCCCGCAGCCTGCCTTCTACTTTCCGGCCGTTGAAGCCTAGACTCGTGGCAACGGGTAATACACAGAGTGCTTGCCTGTCATCACTCAAGCAGTGTTCCAGCATCTCCACCTCTCCTCCTAACCCATGGTGCTATGGGGGAATCTAGCGGAGCTGTGAATTATAGAGGACATACACGTGGAATTCCTATGCAGCCAGATACGCTACCCTGTGTCACTGCATCCTAGTACCCTCTCCTCTCCTGTCTTATTACTGACCTGGCTCACCCGCCATAGCCGGCCAGATTTTTTCTAATTTGGGCTTCCCTGCCCAAATTAGTGGCCATCTTGAAAACTGACAATATAGCCACATGCCCTCCTGAAACCAGCCGCTTCTCTGGGAGCTACAGACACTGCCAGCCCATGGTCAGTGCCCTTCACTACAGCCTCAGTGATTTCCTGCAAGGACTTCTGCCACTGCGGCCCTACCTGGGCAGTAATTGGTCTGAACTGCTTTTATTATTATTATTGCCTGGCTCCCACTCCTGCTATGTCAACTCCTTCTAATGGCAGACTGTGCTGACTACATCCTCCATACTGTATGACTGCTGCTGTTTTTTTTTTCTTCCTGCTCCCCTCAATCCCATGAAGATCCAATTAGAGCTCTTGGGGCATCAGTAAAGCTATGGCGTAACAGTCCATATGTCCAGGACAGTAGCAGGCTCCAGTTTCTGACTCCTATAAATTACTTTACCGCCCAAGGATGGCATCTTCTTGCTATTACCCATAAACAACTGACCTCACAATGTTTCTGTAACCGATGGCCACTGGGGATCTACGCTCACTGATGTCTCCCTATTTCCACACTTCAATACTTCTGCTATGTCGCTACTGGCCTCCTGACCTTGTTCTCTAATCTCCGTAATGTTATGCTGAAGAATGGGCAGAACTGGAAAATCATCTCATAAGAAAGCTAAACCTCGTCCTCAACAGGAAACCTCTCAAACTGACTTGAGACCTTTTCTTCTTCCTAATCAACTAACATTGAGCCCCAGTCCTGATCAATCAGAATCTTCTCCCATTCCGTCTTCTCCAAGTCCTTCCATGATGGCTTAAACCCATTGCTTAAACTCGTTGTTTAAACCCATGGCAAGCCAGGTGGGCTCTCTTCTTCTCTCGGTTCTCCTTCAAACTCTTTAACCGCCCAGGAACCTTAAATCGAAGAGCAGATGCACTTTCTCATTCTTTTCAAATGGATGATTCACTCAACTCCTCTGAGAAACAATTTATTCTGAATCTGGCTTCATTTGCTTCAACTCGTATTGTTCCTCTACCTCCTCCGGGAAGAACTTTTGTAGCACCAAAAATTGTGCAGGAAATTGCTTACGTGGGCTCATTCTTCATCTTTCATGGGTCATGCCGGTAGTCTTAAGACTCTCAAGTTCATTCAGCAATTCTTCTGGTGGCCTCATCTTAAAACGGATGTCTTTGAATTTGTAGCAGCCTGTTCCAAGTGTGTTCAACATAAAAGTTCACGAACATCTCCCTCGGGTCTTATTCATCCACTTCCAACACCTCAAAAGCCTTGGACTCACATCTCTATGGATTTCATAACCGATTTGCCAGTCTCCAGAGGGCACAACACCATTTGGGTCATTGTGGAATGATTTTCAAAGATGGCTTACTTCATACCTCTCACCGGTCTTCCCTTTGCTCCTCAGCTATCCAAATTGTTTTTCTCATAGAATTTTCATTTGCATGGCCTTCCACAGGAACTAGTTTCTGATCAGGGTCCTCAATTCGTCGCCAAGTTCTGGAAAGCTCTAAGCTCTGTCCTAGAAATCAAGTTGAACTTCTCTTCAGCCTACCATCACCAGACTGACGGACAGACTGAAAGAGTCGACCAAGATCTGGAAACTTTCTTACGGATGTTCATGTCCCCTGCTCAAGAAGACTGGATGGATTACCTCCCATTTGCTGAGTTTGCATACAATAAACTATATCATTCTTCTACCAATTCCACTCCTTTCTTAATTAACTATAGTTTTCATCCACGAGTTCCTTCCTCTCCCACCTCTTGAGGTTCCTGCTGCTGAATCCGCTTTTCGTCAGTTCACTAAGATTTGGAGACAAATTCATAAGGCGCTACTTAAGGCTTCCCAGAAATAAAAGACCTATGCTGATCAGAAACGTAGGGCTGTTCCTAGTCTCAAAGTGGGAGATCGTGTTTGGATATCCACCAGAAACCTCAGACTCAAAGTTCCTACCAAAAGTTTGCTCCAAGATTCATTGTCCGTATCCTATTAAAAGAGTGTTGAATCCTGTTTCTTACAAGGTGAAACTGCCTCCCTATTTGAAAATTCCCAATGCCTTTCACATTTCTCTACTAAAGCCTCTTGTACTAAATTATTTTTGGGCAGCTTTCCCTTAACCTCCCAAGGTTCAAGCTGCTCAAAATGAGGAATTCGCGGTTCAAAAGTTTCTTGACTTCCACAAGAGGTATGGTCGTATCCAGTATCTCATAGATTGGAGAGGATATGGTCCGGAGGAAAGATCTTGGGTGGCTGCAGAGGATGTTCATGCTCCAAGACTGAGTTGTGACTTTCATGCCAAGAATCCCACTAAGCAGCGTGGGTGTTCGGAGATCACCCTAAAAAGGGGGTACTGTCAGCATCCGGAGTCTTACCACCGGTTCTGGTCCCTGCGGCCTAACTCTTAGCTTCCTCATAGCTGACTGGTGTCGCTGTGATGGATAGGAGCTACAGCAGCGAGGTCCTCTGGTGCGGCTGCCGGGTGTCTGGAGGCCGGGTCCTGGGGAGCGGAGCATGGCAGCCAGAGGTGTCTGTTTCCAAATGTCCTGTTGCTGGAGTGCAGCATCTGGGAGGCTTAGGCCAGAGGTAGTGGGTGTGTGCTGGTTCCATATGTGTCCTCTGTGCAGTGATCCACCATGTTGCAGACCAATCTAAGACAATAGGTATCCCAGTTCGCATCCAGCCAATCCGGTACATGCATACCTTATAAAAAGGGGTTGATGCTTAGCTATGTTGCCAGTACTTCAAGTTACTTGCTGCTGTAAGGTGCCCTGCGCTCCCAGGTTAACCCCTGGTAGCCTGGTTCTGTTGTGTCCGCCTGGTGGTCAGTTCTGTTATTGCAGTCCTTTGCTCCCAGTCCACCTGCTCTTGTGGTTTAACCACTGGGCCCTCTATCTGGTAGAGGGTCTCCATTTGCTGATGGTGCTCACAGCGATCCTCTCTTCAGCATTGTTTAAAAATCACAAGTCACTTCTTCATTCAGTATTCTTCAGCATCGTTTACAAGTCATGAACCTTTCGTCTTTCAAAATTCACTCAGACATCTCTCCTAGTCGTTGTGTATGATTGTGGTCTCATTAAAACTGAATTCCTCTGTCTTCAGTGTATCATTCTTGGTCATTGTCCTCATTGCCTACCGCTCTACATCTTCGGGCCTAAGTGTTCAATCCATGAATAAGAACTGCATTCAGCCACCTTGTTTCCTTCCTTTGTCGATAGCTGCTCCCTCAGTCAATTATCAGTCGTCAGATCCCCAACTCAAGCCAAGTGTGACATGGAAGAAGGGGAATTCCTGGTTTCTCTGGATATTAAGGATGCGTATCTTCACATCCCAATATGGCCGTTTCTTCAGGCTTACCTCAAGTTTGCACTGCATGACAGTCACTACCAGGTTCAGGCCTTGCCTTTTGGTCTCTCATCGGCACTGATGGTGTTATCAGGGGTGATGCCAGAGATGTTGCTACAACTCCGCAAGCAGGAAGTGAACATCGTTCCATTCTTGGACGATCTCCTCATAATGGCTCTGGGGGTAATTCCAAGTTGATCGCAGCAGGAAATTTTTTAGCAGTTGGGCAAAACCATGTGCACTGCAGTGGGGGCAGATATAACATGTGCAGAGAGAGTTAGATTTGGGTGGGTTATTTTATTTCTGTGCAGGGTAAATACTGGCTGCTTTATTTTTACACTGCAAATTAGATTGCAGATTGAACACACCACACCCAAATCTAACTCTCTCTGCACATGTTATATCTGCCTCCCCTGCAGTGCACATGGTTTTGCCCAGTTGCTAACAGAATTCCTGCTGCGATCAACTTGGAATTACCCCCTATATTCAGAGCACAGTTGATGGAAAAGATCAGCCTTCCAACACAACTACTCACGGATCATGGGTGGGTTTTCAATCTGCAGAAATCCCACCTAGAACCTACGCAGAGGCTTCAGTTCCTGGTAATGATACTGAACACGGTGTCTCAGAAGGTGTTCCTTCCTATGGACAAGGCAAAGATAATTCAGACAATGGTACGTTCCATTTTGAAGCTGAACAAAATCTCGGTACATCTTTGCATACGCTTACTGGGAAAGATGATGGTCTCCTACAAAGCAATTCGGTACAGAAAATTTCATGCATGACCATTCCAGCTGGATCTGCTGGACAGATGGTCTGGGTCACATCTGCACATGCGCCAGAAGATATGCCTTTCACCAAACTCCAGGATTTCCCTTTTATGGTGGTTGCTGATCTCCCTCCCGGAGTGTTGACACTTCGGAATTCAACATTGGATTCTGTTGACAACGGATGCAAGCCTCCATGGTTAGGGTGAAGTGAACCTAGGGGCTCGGTTCCAGTGAAGGTGGTCTGATCAAGAGGCTTCCCTTACGATAAATGTTTTGGAACTCAGGGCGATTTACAATGACCTTCTGCTGACCTCATTATATCCTTCAGTATCAGGCCATACAGGTATGGTCGGAAAACCCCCAACTATGGCGTACATAAACCAACAAGGAGGTCCAAACAGCAGAGCTGCAATAAGGGAGGTGTCACAGATACTCCTCTGGGTGGAGCGGAATCCCAAGGCCATTTCCGCCATATTAATTCCGGGAGTAGACAATTGGGGAGCAGACTTCCTCAGTTGACATGATCTGCACCTGGGGGAATGGGGTCTCTACCCGCAGGTGTTTCAGCAGATATTTAATCGCTGGGGCTAACCGCAAATCGACTTGATGGTTTCTCAGCTCACCAAGAAGCTTCTGCGTTACTTTACTGGGAGGAGGGATCCACAGGCCACAGCAGTGGACGCTCTGGCGACACCGTGGATTTACCGGTTGGTGTACTTGTTCCCTCCAGTTACTCTAATTCCAAAAATTCTCAAAGGACTTAAAGGGACAGGGTTCAGGCAATTCTGATTGCCCCAGACTGGCCCAGCAGGGCCTGGTATGTAGACATTCTAGCCTTATTACTCATTGGCCCCTGGCCTCTGCCAATTCAGGATGATCCTCTTGCACAAGGTCCGTTCGTCTATCCAGACTTACCATGGAAGTATATTGGGAAGATTTTTGCCAGTAAAGAGATTCCGGACAAGGTTATCTCGACTATGCTGAAAGCCGGCCAGATGGACGCATCGAAACATTACCATCACATATGGAAGAAATGTGTCTCTTGGTGTGAGGGTCAACAGTATTCTGCTGTGGATTTTCATCTGGGACATTTCTTGCACTTCCTGCAGGCTGTTGTGGATGTGGGCCTACGTTTAGGCTCCATAAAAGTTCAAATCTCAGCCATGTCTTTTTCTTCCAGGGAACAATTGGCTGTTTTCCCAGTGGTCCAGATGTTCTTGACAGGTGTCCTTCATATTCGACCACCCCTTGTGCCTCCCACAGCGCCATGAGTTTTCAATTTGGTTCTGGCCTTTCTCCAATCGGTTTCATTGAACCTTTCCACAAGGTGGACATGGAGTATTTGACATGGCAGGCTATCATGTTGTTGGCCTTGGCCTCAGTGAAGCGTGTTTTGGAATTAGGGGCCTTATCCTGTAAGAGTCCTTCTCTGGTGTTTCATGAGGATAGAGCGGTGCTTAAAACTCGCTAGACATTCTTGCCTAAGGTGGTGTCAGCATTTCATATCAATTGGCCGATGGTGGTTCTGGTTGTCACTGGCACGTCTGTTACACCAATGTCCTTGGACGTGGTTCGAGCTTTGGAGATTTATGTCAAGAGGCCAGCTCGTCTCAGAAAATCAGACTCACTTTTTGTTCTCTATAATGCTTCAAAGATTGGTTGTCCTGCTTTGAAGCAGGCTATTGCGTGTTGGAGCAGGCTTACAATACAACAGGCTCACTCTTTGGCGGCTTTGCCGCGGCCAAGGTCTGTTCAGGCCCACTCCACACGGTCAGTGGGTTCTTCCTAGGTTGCTGCCCAGGGTGTCTCAGCTTTGCAGTTATGCTGGGCAGCTACTTGGTTGGGTTTGAACATGCTGTAAAGTTTTAAAGGTTTAACACCTTGGAAACTGAGGGCCTTCAGTTTGGTCAATCAGTTTTGATGGGGTCTCAGCACTCTCCCACCCGGTTTGGAGTTTTGGAACATCCCCATGGTACTAAGATCATCACAGTATCCCCTTGGACATTAGAGAAAATAGGATTTTAATACCTACCGGTAAATCCTTTTCTCGTAGTCCATAGGGGATACTGGGCGCCCGCCTCTGTGCTTTCATATTTTCCAGCAAGCGTTGTTCTTATGTGTTGTAGTTTGGGTCTGCTTTTGCTGTCCCTATTTTCAAGTTGTGGTTTGTGTTGCTATCCTCTTTTTATGTTGTGTGCTGGTTTGTTCTCTCACCACTTTTTTTTTCAATCATGTAAAAAAAATTTGAAAGGGAGAAGCATACGGAACAGCGAATGGTGAAATAACGGTGACACAATCAGTATACCTGTGGCTAGGAAGCCAATATTAGTACATACATAACAAATTTCTCCAAAAAAAAGTGAAAAAGACAGTAGAGGGATAAGACTAAATATCACAATAATGTTACATCTGGATATTGTGAGTGGGAATATTAGGACAGTTTTAGAGAAAAGAGAGACATAGCTTCGGGAAGAAGCTCGAGCTTGCGAAGTTACGAGCTGAGGTAGAAGCGATAGACATGTGGAAATGTAGGAAGGTCAAGCTGATTGGAAGAGGAGAACTAGAGAGAGAAATCAAGAGGTGGAGAAAGAGGAAGAAGATAAAGAAGAAGAGGTCCTCCCCTGGATCGGGGGTCCGTTAAGTGTGGAGGAAATGAGAGATGGAAAGAAAAAGAGAGGAAGGGAAGGGGGAAAAAAAGAGGGGGAGGGAAAAAAGTTGTAGATTGGAATTCGTTTTTAGTACAATCGAGGAAGGGGGTGGTCATGATATCGGTACCAAGGGAGCCAGGTGGAGTGGAATTTTTGTATTGTGTTGCGTTGGAGGCTAGTAATATATTCCATGTTTGCGACGAACCAAATTCTGTTAATTAGTGCCTGACAATTGGGCGCTCCGGGGCTCTTCCAATTACGCGCTATTTGATATTTAGCTGCGCAAGAGATGAAGAGGATCACTCTTTTCGAATCCTTAGAAATAGCGTCGGGCGGAGCGCAGAGAATAAGGTTAGTGGGTGAGAGAGGTGTGGGCAAATCAATTAGTTAAGACGATAGCATGCGGACCATCGCCCAATACTTAGCGATTACCGGGCAGGTCCACCAGATGTGGTAAAAGGTGCCCACATGGCCACAGTTCCTCCAGCAAATGTCGGAGGTATCCTGATAAATTCTGTGTAGCCGATCAGGTACCAAGTACCATCTCGTATATATTTTGTATGAGTTTTTGCGAATTGCTACACTGATTGAGCATTGTGAGATTGCGGAACGAATTGCGCTACACCCCTCCTCATCAAAGTTTTGCCCAAGATCCGCTTCCCATGCTAGCTCGTGCAGTTCAAGAGGGAGATAGTCAGGGATGAGGTTGGATTTGTAGAGAAGAGAAATAGCGCCCCTATCAGTTGACTTATATATGCAGAATCTCTCAAGAGGGGAGGGAACCGGCAATGGAAAATAAGAATTTACTCACCGGTAATTCTATTTCTCGTAGTCCGTAGTGGATGCTGGGAACTCCGTAAGGACCATGGGGAATAGCGGGCTCCGAAGGAGGCTGGGCACTCTAGAAAGATCTTAGACTACCTGGTGTGCACTGGCTC